>NC_067398.1:148592011-148899303 GCF_016432865.1 Antechinus flavipes | reverse complement strand
AAATTTTTTATACAAACAAAACTAATGCAGACAAGATTGGAAGGGAAGCAATAAATTGGGAAAACATTTTTACATTCAAGGGTTCTGATAAAGGCCTCATTTCTAAAATATATAGAGAATTGACTCAAATTTATAAGAATTCAGGTCATTCTCCAGTTAATAAATGGTCAAAAGATATGAAAAGACAATTTTCAGATGAAGAAATTTAAACCATTTCTAGGTATTTGAAAAGGTTCTCTAAATCACTATTGATCAGAAAAATGCAAATTAAGATGACTTAAGATTATTACACACCTCTTAGATTGGCTAAGATGACAGGAAAAGATAATGACAAATGTTGGAGGGGATGGGGGAAAGCTGGGACACTAATACGTTGTTGATTGAACTATGAACGGATGCAGCCATTGGAGACTATTTGGAACTATGTCCAAAGGGTTATCAAACTGTACATTCCCTTTGATCCAGTAAAAACACTTGGGCTTATATCCCAAAGAGATCTTAAAAGAGGGAAAGGGACCCTAAGTGCAAAAATGTTTGGGGCAGCCCTTTTTTAGTGGCAAGAAACTGGAAACTGAGTAGATGCCCATTAGTTAAAGAATGAATAAGTTATGATATATGAATGTAAGAAATGATCAGCAAGATGATTTCAGAGAGGCCTGGAGAGACTAACATGAACTGATGCTAAGTGAAATGAGAAGAACCAGAAGATCATTGTATACAGCAACAGCAAGACTATATGATGATCAATTCTGATGGACGTGGCTTTTCTCAACAATGAGATGATTCAGGCCAGTTCCAATGATCTTGTGATGATGAGAACCATCTGTACCCAGAGAGAGGACTGTGGGAAGTGAGTCTGGATCACAATATAGCATTTTCACTTCTTTTGTTGTTATTTGCTTGAATTTTATTTTCTTTCTCATTTTTTCCTTTTTGATCTGATTTTTCTTATGCAGCAAGATAATTATATAAATATGTATGCCTATTAAAAAAAATCTAACTCCTCAAAATAAATAAATAAAAGAAATGAAACAATTAAAAAAAAAAGAATGCTTATAAATAGAAAAGTAGTAAAGACCCATTTATATGTTTGGGTAAAGCCCTAAAGTAAGAGTTCTTACCCTGTAGTTCATGATCTTGTTATTTTAATAATTTTATAGCTAATTTCATTATAATTTCTATGTATTTCCTATAATCCTATGTATTTTATTTTATTAGAAACATTATTTTGATGGAAGAAATCCATAAAATTTCAACAAACTGCCAAAAGAATTCCATTATATAAAATGCTTAAAAACCTATGTCATAAAGAGAAGGGACAGGATGTATAAATGGCTGGATTTTTATTCAGTGCCAAGCGATTGATTAAATTTAGACAAATAGAATGTAAAACACATTTCCTTCTGCTGTGGAGTTGTGCCCAGGGGAGCATTAATTTTTAATGTATTTTAAGTTTCAGTATATTATTTGTACTTAATACTAATCAATAAGCATTTATTAAGCACTTATTATGTGCTAGACACTATGTCTAGTGATGAGACACTAGGGATATAAATACAAAGAATCAAATAACCCCTACCAGTAAAAGGAACATGAATTACATTCTATTTGAGAAAATCACAAGTATACACAGCACAGCTACACAGACAGATATATATATATATATATATATATATATATATATATATATATATATATATATATATATATATATATATATATATATATGTGTGTGTGTACATATATATATATGTGTGTATATATATATATAACATACTATATGTATATATAAAATGAATGTAAAGTGAATACATACAAATATATTATGAGTATTACTGCTTTATCCAAAGTATTTTTGTTAGAGAGTTTTACATCATTGTAAAAATACTGTCTTCCAATTTAAATCATGAAAGGAAAATGTTGACTTAGTAAAAGTTTAGTTTTTAGTCAGTTTTTCAGATGCTTGAATATTTTATATTGATTAGCACTTTGTCCTTAAAAAAACAAATGCAACATCTAGGAAACAGACTCGCATTTGGAAGGTATTTGGGTTTTCTCAAAACAAAACAAAATAATGTAATCACTTTGTGGAAAAATATTTAGCTTTTTCTAATGCCTTAGTTGTTATTATTTAAAGAAAATATTTTATTTAAATTTTATTATTTTACATTAGTAAATATTTCTTTCATGTTAACTTGTTATCCATTTTAAAAAGATATCTCTCTAATAAAATTATCAAAAATTCTGTTTCTCTTAGATTTGCAACAGCTGTGAAAAAGTTCAGTTTCCTGAATCCACTTTTAATTTTTAGTGGAGACTGCTTAAATCCTTCAGTATTAAGTACAATAACAAAAGGAAAACACATGATTCCTATTTTAAATGAATTGGGAGTACAGTTTGCTGTATTTGGTAAGTAAATGTAACTTTTCCAGTGAAATTCATAATACACTTTATATAGCAACATTTTTAGTTTATTTCTATTGTAAAGGGATGAAAGTATTATCAATCCTATGTGAGTAATAATAAGTGGTATCTAATTTTCTTAATTTAAATATTATGCTGTTCTTATGTTTTTAAATTAATTATATAGAATTAAGAGGCAGTTATCATTTTGTGTAATATAGACAATATTACCAAATTATACTGAACCAAATTATAGCTTGACATATGACTATCCCCAATAAATGATCTGCTAGCTGTTTTCTGAAAACCTCCCTATCATTCATATCATCCTGTTTGGTGGTTGGAAAGTTTTCTCCTTTCCTGTCACTTTTATCCAATAACACTAATTTTTTTCCTGTGGTTGACCAAGCAGATAAAAGAGGCTTCATGTGACCATTTTTCAAATATTTGAAAACACTTTGGACTTATTGAGAACAAATAAGGCCAATGTATTCTCATTTCATTTCTTTTCTTTTTTTGACAGGATTTCTAAATATATAGTTAGGAAATTCTGTCAATATAACATACCAGCATTTAAGATTTTTCTTTCTGTCTTTAAAAACAGTATGTTTTATTGATTCTTTTTGTTTCTATATTATAGTCATTTTTGGATATACAGCTCTTGTCCTGCATTAGTTGTCTTTTGTAACATTATTGTGTGTCACCTGGAATGTAAGCTTACCCTTTGGGGTTAGTTGTAAATTTGATAAGTATGTCATCTATGCTTTTATGTAGAGGGCTGAAATTCTTGAGTCATTGCACTGAGGTCGGTTCAAGCACTTATGGCTAATTACTGATTGGACAATACTCTATGGGCATATGCTTGGAAAATGGTCCTACCCACTATCCTGTTGGCTTAATGACTGGTGTATACAGAGGATTGTAAGAGGGACTAGGGGGTGGAGTAAGATTAGCCAGAATTATTTTGGCCATAGACGAGGGAGAAGGTGGTTGTGGAGATTCTGCTTCCATCCTGTTTAATCCTGCATCCGAAGACCAGGAATAAAGACTAAGGACTTTTGCTTGTCCTGACTCTGGCTGATTCTGGGGTGTCCTAGGTGCTAGCACGGTCATCACACTTTTATTCAAGTAAGCGATAAAAATGTTTAATAGTACAAGTCCAAGTTTATAGAATTCCTGAGTTTTTCATTGGCAATTGCCTTCCAAGTTGACATTAAACCATTAGATTATTTAGGTATTGCTGTATATACTAGGTCTGTGTCCATCTGATTATGCCAGTGTTCAATCTAAATTTCTTCAATTTTTTCCCTGTTAGGATAACTTAGTATAATGCCTAAGGACACATAGTAAGTGCTAGTTGACTATTAAATGCTTTGATAAAGCAGTTTGGAACTGTGCTCTCAAATTGAATCATACATATCCTTTGACTATTATTCTTAAGTCTGTGGTTCAAAGAAATAAAAAAAAAAAAAAGAGGATGCATACATACAGGAATATTTATAACAGCTCTTTTTTATGGTGGCAAAGAATTTGAAACCGAGGTACCCCTCAGTTTAGGAATGGCTGTGTGTTATATGAGTATGATAAAATACTATTTTGCTATAAGAAATGATGAAGGGAATCATTTCAGGAAAAAATAGGAATACTTGTATACAGTGATACAAAGTGATAGAAGAACCAGAAGAACAATTTACTCAATGACAACACTGTTGTAAAGATACTTTGTAAGATTTAGGAATACTGATTAACATAATGACCAACTGCAATTCCAGAGGATTCATGATAAAACATGCTCTCTACCTCCAGATGGAAAAGTGATGGACACAGTGTATAAACTAAGTATACAAATCTATATCTATATCCAAGTCTACCTATCTGTATATATCTATGCATATAAGTTGTGTGCATATACATATACATGGCTACTGTGGGAACTTACTTTGCTTAACTATATTTGGAATTTTTTTCTCAATGGGGAAAATGAAAATAGGAAGGAGAGAATTCAGAACTGAAAATAAAATTGTGTAAAAAACTGAAAAATTAAAAAAATCATAATTTAGGTAGATAATATGTATAACATTTTACTGATCTTCCAGATTAATAGTAACTTGCATAATTGCACTGACCCTGACCCTGACTTAAATGTAGTTTATTTTGACTAATTTTTGTGGAAGCTATTGTGGGTTTTAGTTTTGTTTTGTTTTGTTTTTGATAGTCACTATTTTCTTGTGTTCCCTAACTATCCCTTGAGTAATACATTCTAGAATTTTGCTAAAAATCTATATTTGGAATACTAGCATGTAATTTTTTACTTTATTCTTTTTCATTTCTTGAAAATTGAGATAACGTTTTTCCTTTTATAATCCTATAATGCTTCTCTTCTCCCTCAGTTTTTTTTCCTGAGGCATTTGGGGTTAAGTGATGTGCCCAGGGTCAACAGCTAGGAAATGTTAAGTGTCTGAGACCATATTTGAACTCAGGTCCTCCTGACTTCATGATTAGTGCTCTATCCACTGTGCCACTTAGCTGCTCCTCTCCCTCAATTTTTAAAGCTCAGTGGTTCAGCAGTCACACCTTTTATTTCTTTTGTATAGTTTTATTTGGACAAGGAGACTGGGCTTATGCAGGCAGCTGGGTTCTCTGTTACTATTATTTTGAGTTTCAACTTCCTGTTTGCCATTTTTGTTCTGTTCTTTTCTAGTCCAATTCAATCCAATATGCTAGGCATCTACTAAGTCCTGGGGATATAATTAGTGAAAGATAGTTTTGCCTTAAGGAATTTGAATTCTAAAGCGGGTAATAAAACATTAAAGGAGAGAGAAAAGGGTTTAGGGAGACCAGGAAGTATTTTATTCTGTGGAGATGAAACTAGACAGAGCAGCAGATGCAAAATGGAATGAGCTGATCTAAATCACTATTGATTAGAGAAATGCAAATTAAGACAGCTCCCAGGTACTACTTCATACCTATCAGATTGACTAAGATGACAGAAAAGATAATGATGAATGTTGGAGGGGATGTGGGAAAACTGGGACACTAATGCATTGTTGGTGGAATTGTGAACAGATCCAGCTATTTTGGAGACCAATTTGGAACTAATGTCCAAAGGATTATTTAACTGTGCATACCCTTTGATCCAGCAGTGTCTCTACTGGGTCTGTATCTTAAAGAAGTCATAAAAGAACAAAAATCACCTATATGTGCAAAAATGCTTGTAGCAGCCTTTTTTGTGATAACAAGAAATTGAAATTTGAGAAGATGCCTGTTAATTGCGGAGTGGCTAATTAAGTTATGGTATATGAATGTAATGGAATATTATTCTTCCATAAGAAATGATCAGCAGGCTGATTTTAGAAAAGTTTGGAAAGACATACATGAACTGATACTGAGTGAAGTGAATATGATGAGGTTTGGCACAGGACAGAGAGTTGTAGGAATCCCCTCCTGGTCAGTGCAGGTCCTTTGTAAATGAATTTATGAACTTGAAAAGTTAAACTGGCAAAAGAAGTTTATTGGCACTGGGAAGTCAGCTTTATAGGCTGACTTCCTTAGTGGCAAGGTCTCAACAGAGAAGTAAAGGTCTAGCTGAAAAATTCCAACAGAGAGGTAAAGAGAGGTAAGGTCCTGTTAGGGAAATAGGTGAGAGAGATAAAGAGGGAGTAACGCTGAAAAGAGAATTTTGTTTCAGCAGGCAGTGGATCACAGCTATGCCAAAGGGAGAGACAGGTTCCTTGGCATGATTAAGTCCTTCACAAGGAATTGAGATGAAGGAAGCATGTTATATGGGTAGCTCTTGGTAGGGGCTGGGAGTAATTTGAGTTGAAATCAGAAAAGAGAATCTTCCAATTGAAAGAGTGTCCCTGGACTAATCTCCAAGTCAATAGAGGTCATTATCTAGATCTCCAGCTCCCATTAAGTAGGAGTGATCCTGGACTCAACTAGTCCTACCCAGATGACAGAATGAAAACACTTTATCTTGATTCCCTGGGGTGGATCTCTCAGAGGAGAGCTTCTCTGAGTGAGTTTCTCAAGTGTTCCCCCAAAGTCCAAAAGAGAGAGAGAGAGAGAGAGAGAGAGAGAGAGTGTGTGTGTGTGTGTGTGTGTGTGTGTGTGTGTGTGTTTCAGAGCTCCTCTTCTTAAGCAGAACCAAGAAAACATTGTACCAGAGCAACAAGATTATATGATGGTGAATTATAATAGACTTAATCCTTATAAGCAATATGGTAACTTGTAAAGTACAGGCTAATTCCCAGGAGGGCATCAAGGTCGGCCAGAGTCAGGATAAATTAAAGTCCTTGGTCTTTAGGGGGAGAAGTGAAGGACGCAGCTGCCACGAGGCTTGTCAAAGATCTCTCCTGGATTCTGGAGTCTGTAGTCACCAGCCTCTCTCCTCTTCCTCATGCCACCAAGTCCTTTTGACTCTCCCTCCACCCTCCAATCCTTGCCTACAATTACCTCTTACCAAACATTCAGTAAGCACCATTGGTATGGAAAGCCATTATCCAAATACATGCTAATAGAGCCATTGTCTCACATCAAATAGATAGTCTTAAGTTCTCTCTTGTCTGATTCAGAGTTTCAGCTCTCTACATCTCCTGCTTTCTTTTATTTTAGAACACAGGGCCATCAGGGGAAGTCACGCCATCCCTGACTTCTCAGGAAGAGAGATGAAAAACACCAAAGGGAAGTGGGGAATCAAGTTAGATATTGTTAGCAGGTTTCTGGGCTGAAGGATCTTACTAGAAACAGGTATACATAAACCCATCAGCATAGGAGGTATTACACAAGCACATAGGAATAATGCATAGACTATTAGTGGTGACTCTCCCCACAACAGATGCAGGCTCAATGTGGTGTAACAATCAGGAATTGTACATGCAAGTAGTGATAAAATAAACAAAATGAATCAACATGGTGTTGTAAAAGATTTCCAGAAGTTCTAGAAGGAGGGTATGTGTGAAGTTCTCTTTGGTTTTCTGGAAGTCCTTGGGGCAGCCTTCTTTTCAGTTGTGTAATCACTACAAAAATAGCCAGGTGTTACAGTCCAAATCTTTTATTATCTCTTTCAAAGTCCTATCTCCTTCACTTGTGGCTTGGCTAGTTTTCTTAAAGGCCTTCTGGAGTCTTGATTTCAATGGAAAAAATGGAGGAGAGCTTGCCACCAGGAGCCTGACTGAAAATGGAATCGAATTTCTCTTTCCTCTTCTCTGAGAGCTTAAGCTCCTGTCTCTACTTCTGTTGTCTTCTCTGCTCTGAATGAACCTAGCTGAGGCTCACAGCTTATATGCTCTACACTGAGTTTAAACCAATCATTATATCACTAGGAAACCATTATTTGTTGTAAGATTAAATCAATCATACTGAACTAGAGAACTACTAATCACCGTACTAAATTAGATAACCATTGTCTCATCAATTCCACTTAGTACTTTATAAGAATCCTTGTCCAAGTTCAGAGTTCTGGCCCCTAACAGGTATGCAAATAACAATCACACATATACCTCCCTTAGCAGCCAAGAGATAGTCCAAAACCAATCTATTGTCCATTACTTCATGTGTCAGAGAATCCAATGATTCCTGCAAGTTTTTGAAGTCCTGAAACAGTCTCATGTCTCGGGGAATCCAGTGATTCCTGAATGTTTTCAAGTCCTACAACAATCTTTTCATGTCTCAGGGATTTCAGTGATTCCTGAGAGTTTTGAAGTCCTACATCAGTCTCATTAACAATTTTTGATGCCCACGAATCAGTTGCCATAACTGCCATGCTCTTTCAGTGGTGGGCACAATCAGCAATGGAACCACCCTCTGTTTCTTGGGTCTTCTCCTTCGTTTCAAGCATCTTCTCCATCTCTCTCCATTTCTCTGCGATGAACAAGGTGAATAGGGTTCATTGGCACCCATCTGATTCCTCCTCCATCAGTAGCCTTGTTTGGCCATCCCAGTTCTGCTTTTCTCCAAGTCTTTCTCTCCAGATCTCTCGCTTTCTTTAAAAAAAAAAATTTTTAATAATAGCTTTTTATTTTTAAAATACATGCAAAGATAGCTTTCAACACTCACCCCCTGCAAAACCTTGTGTTCCAAAATTTTCTCCTTCCCACCCAAGTAGTTAACCTATCTAGTCCCTTCCATTCATCACTGTCTGGATCTCTCCACATTACTTGGCAATTATCTAAAGATAATGGAGGTGCTCCCACTGGACACTGCCCTTCTGGTGGGTTATAAAGCCTGTCTGATGCAGCCAGTGCATCTTGGTCAAAATTCAAGAAGTTAATTGTATAAAGAGCTAAATTTAGAAGTTCTTTAGGGTTACCTGTGGCTCCTCCTTTCTTTTGTTTTTGGAGGAGTGTATTAATGTCTCTGTTTCTCCTCTCTACTATTGTCTGTCCTTGAGAATTAAAAGGTATGCCAGTGGTGTGTAAAATCTTATACTATGCACAAAAGTGTGCAAAATGTTTAGAAGTATATGCAGGTCCATTATCTGTTTTTATTGCTTGTGGCACACCCATAATTGCAAATGCTTGTATAAGGAATTCAGTGACCACTCAGGCTGTCTGTTTTGCTGCTGGAATTGCAAAAATGAATCCTGAAAAGGTGTCTACTACAACATGGATAAAAGACAGATGACCAGAAGATTTATAATGAGTCACATCCATTTGCCAAATTTCATTGGGTCTCAAACCATGAGGGTTCTTCCCTGGAGGGAGCGTAGGAGCATAGAAAGGGAGGCAAGCTGTACAGACTTTTTATTATGCTCCTAGCGTCCTCTTTTGTTATCCCAAATTGCAAACGTAAAGCTTGAGCAGCCTGATGATATTTAGAATGAGATTCTTGGGCTGCCTGAAATAAAGGAGTATTGGTCCACATGGCTAGAAGGCTATCTGCCTTTGAATTACTATAAAAAACAGGACCTGGTAGTCCACTATGTGAGTTGACATGCAAGATATCAATCTTATCTGGATGCTTTCTCACTTGCTCTTGAAGTTCCTTAAAGAGCTGATATATATTGGAAGCTACAAGCACTATCTCCCCTTAAAATGCCATAAAATGGTTGAAATTGATAGGAAGTCAAGCCTAACACTGGACACATCCATTGAATATCTCCTTTCAATTTCTGAAAGTCATTTAAGGTGTTTAGTTTCTCTATTCTTAAGGAAAGGTTTTGTACTGTAAGCACCTTAGGGTATACTTCATATCCTAAATATTGAAAAGGAGCATGCCTTTGAATTTTTTCTGGAGCTATTTGTAGTTTTTTGGTAGTTCCTTAGTGTTTCTGTGGTCTTTTGTAGACATGCTTCTAACATTTGCTCCTCAGGTACACACCCCAAGATATCATCCATGTAATGCAATAACATAACTTTTGGAAATGCTTTTCTTACGGGAGTAAGAGCAGCAGCCACATAAATTTGACACGTAGTAGGGCTATTTTTCATTCACTGTGGCAAGACTGTCCATTCATGTCTTTTATAAGGCTCAGCTAAGTTAACTCTGGGCATTGAAAAGGCAAATCTTTTCATATCCTCCTTATCTAGAGGTATAGAATAGAAACAATCCTTAATGTCTATAACCCAAAGAGGCCATTCTCTAGGCAATTGAGTAGGAGATGGAATCCAGGCTGAAGAGTTCCCATATGTTTCCATCTGTTCATTTACTTTTCTTAAATCAGTCAACCAACATTCTCCATTTTCCAGATTTCTTTCTTACAACAAATACAGGGGAATTCCAAGGACTTAGAGAAGGTTGTAAGTGTCCTTGGTCAAGTTGCTCCTGTACTATATCTAAGAAAGCCTGAATTTTATCACTAGCTAAGGGCCATTGTTCTGTCCACACTGGTGTATCAGTTTTCCATTGAATGAGAACAGGTAAGAGTATTGGCAGGCCTTCAATAGCAGCCCTGCTTAAAAAACAGAAGTACTCATATGTAACCCTAATTGTTGTAAGATGTCTCTTCCCCACAGATTGGTGGGGATTTTTTCAACTATAAAAGGAGTAAAAACTCAATGTCCATCTCAAAGGGGTAGCACTAACTTCAGCTGCTATTGATCTTTGGCCAGTGACTGGGCCAGCTGGCACCTCTAATGACTGTATGATCTACATCTGTGTCTACCAATCCTTCTAATAGTATGCCATTTCTATTGATAGTGAGCATAGGATGGTCAGCTATAACTGCTGAGGTTCCAGAATATTGCTGGATTCTACTGCTTGGAGTCAGAATCTGGGCAACTATCACTAGATTGTCTATTAGGAGTCTATATCTAAAAACCTGATGCTACTATTTCTCCTGCTTGATAAGTCACACATTGTCCCAGTCACTGGATATTGCTCATTCCCCAGTTTGCCACATCAGTGTTTGTATGGACACTGTTTTGTAAGTATTCTCAGGAGGTAAAATGGTCAAGCCTATTGTTCATAGAGGCAATAGATCCATAGGCTGGAGAGGAACTGTAATGGGCTGAGGCTCGAGTTGATGCACTGAGGTCCCAAGCACGTGAGGCTAAATAGTAATTGGACCATACTCTATTAATATAGATGCTTGGAGAAAGAATGGCCCCTGCCCACTCTTTGTGCAAGTCCTGATGTGTTGTATAGGAAATGACATTTTTGGTGGGTGGAGGCAAGGGAGTGGAAAGGGAAGTGGAAGGAGAGACTGCTGACTGGTGTTTTGACACAGCTGCTCGCATTGCCATTGCAACAGCCCTTCATCTCCAATCTCCCTCTGCTAACTGGCTTCCTGTCACAGCTGCCTATATTGCTAGCGCAATCTTTCTTGCCCATATTGCTATCACAATCCTTTTTCACCTCTTCACTTCAATAAAGTTGAAGATTTTTCCCTTAACCTGAATTCCTGACTCTAGCTGATTTTAAATACGCGGTCATCACAAGGAACAGATTTTACTTCTCCAGGGGGTATCTTAGTTGTCCCAGCTGCATACAACTCTATTCTCCCCAATGGTAATCCCTTTCTTCCATCAGGTTGCTTCCTGGTTGATTGATTACATAATCCCTTTCTCCCTTCAAATCGCTTCTTGGCTGATTAATCATGTCTGAGTACTGAATTTCTAAAGACTCTCTGGGTGTAGCATTGGCTGCCATCATGCCCCAAGTATTTTTTGTTTTGGGCCCTGGGGTTGGGTCCCTCTATCTGTTTCCCTGAATCAGTCTATATTCTGATGCCCAATGGAAGCCTCTATTGCATTTGAACATGGGGTTTTGAGTCTTGTACTCCCACTCTGTTTTCTCACTCTGTCTGTATGCCAACACTGAGCTGTCAGATGTCCTATTTTACCACATTGAAATCATTGACAAGTCTCTCTGGAAGTCCCTTCCCAAAGGGTCTCTGTCTTACCATGTTCGGATCTTGAGAAGTCTGCATCATAACCTGAATATAAAAGGTATTTGTGCCGACTGTGGCACAGCATCTTATGATCTCCTCTAAAGGAACATCCTTGTGCAGGCCTAGTATAATTCTTCTACAAACCTCATTAGTATTTTCTTTAGCAAGTTGCTAAAGGGATAAAGCTCCATGCTTTGATAGCAGCAGCAGCAATTTGCTCATATGCTACTATGAGGTAATTAATCTGTGCTAAAGTGTCTGCATAAGAACATACACTTGTTAGTTGGTTACAGATGATTGGTGTATGAACTCTAGTTTGCCTATTTTGTTGGGCTTGTATCCAACAGAGTTCATTATATTCAGAAAGCCACAACAGGTTCTGTTCCAGGTTCTAAACATGTTCTTGCTATAGATTTCCAATTACTAGGGGTTAAAACTTCAAAAGCTAAATTCTGTAATAACATTTTAACATGAGATGATGTAGCCCCATAAAGAATGTAAGCCTTTTTCAGATCTTTGATAATTTCTAGAGTGAAAGGAGTGTATTTTCTGCTTTCTTGACTTGAAGAGTTAAGCTGTTCAATCACAGGATGCATTTCTATTCTCAGATCAGCTGTATTCTGCCTTTCCTCTGTGGCTTTAAGTAGTGTCTTTAGCAATTGAGTCATCGAAGGAGTGATTGCTGGGAGGGGAGGTACTGGTGATATCACTGCCCTTCCTATTCCTCCTACTCCCTCCATCCAGGAAGGTGAAGTTGATGGGGGAGGGTGTATGGGAAGTTGAAGCTGGGCTGTGAGAATGAGAATCATCACACACTTCAAGTTCACTTAATTCCTCGTGCCCTTCAATGATATTTCTATTACCCTCTCCCGTCTCTTCTTCTTTCTCCACAAGCTTCCTTTTGTTTGACTGGTCTGCTTCAAGCTTTTTTTTTTTTTTTTTTTTTTTTCCAAAACTTGTGAGATTCTTTAAGGCCAATTGTATTATATTGTATATATAGAATGTTTCCTTAGAAATTGAATCAGGACCTTTATCACTATAATATTCATACAGTTGATCTCCTACTAGTTTCCAATTATCTGCCTTTATTTCTTCTTCCTTGAAGAATCAAGGGAACATGCATTCTAAGAGTCCACCAATCTGCTCTCAAGTTACAAGCAAACCTTGCCTCTTTATTAACCTAAGTATGCTTTCTATAGAGCTCCCTCGGGGGGGAGGTGGGAAGGTGGGGAGAGAGAGTAGAATCTTTTCTTAATATCTGTCCCATTTCAGCTAGAAAACGAGATTTACTGGTTTATTCCTTAACAAAGTAAGTTCCCTGTTTGTCTATTTCAATCCTTACCTTATTTCCTGGTCACAGTGACTTCTTCAGTGAAATTAGGATCCTTGGCCCCATGTTGGGAGCCAAATGTAAAGTACGGGCTAGCTCCCTAGAGGGCCTCAGAGTCAGTCAGCATCAGGATAAATCAAAGTCCTTGGTCTTTCGGGGGGAAAAGTGAAAGAGGCAGCTCCATGAGGCTTGTCAAAGATCTCTCCTAGATTCTGGAGTCCAGAGTCACCACCTTCTCTCCTCCTATTCCTGCCACCAAGTCCTTCTGATTCTCTCCCTCTATCCTCCAATCCTTGCCTATGACTATCTCACTACCCACATTCAGCAAGCACCAATGGTAAGGAGAGCCATTATCCAGATATATGCTAATAGAGTCATTGTCTCACATCAAATAGGTAGCCTTAAGTGCTCTCTTGTCTGATTCAGAGTTTCAGCCCTCTACCCAAAACAATTTTAATAGACTTGGAATGGAAAATGCTACCTGTAACCAAAGAGAAAATTATGAATGTGAATCAAAGCATAGTATTTTCACTGTTTTATTTTATTTTATATTTTTTTTCTTTTTCTTTCTTGTACCATTTTGGTCTGATTTTTCTTTTACAACATGACAAATATGGAAAGGATTGTATATGTTTAACCTATATCAGAATGCTTGATGTCTGTGGGAGGGAGGAAGTAAGGGAAGGAGAAAGAAAACATTTAGAACATAGAAACTTACAAAAATGAATTCTGAAAACTTTTTTTGGAACTAACATAGTTATTTGTAAAAATAAAATACTGTTGAGAAAAATAAAGTGGAGTGAGCTGAGTGTCAAAACTCTACCTTCTATAAAGGAAGGCATTGGGAGTTTAATACTTTATTATATAACCCTCTAATTAGAGGGAAAGCAAGATTGAAGGAAGTGATTTCAGTCAAGTCCTGAGGTAGTTCATGATGATAAGATTAGAAGTGATTTATTCTGGAAAGGGAATTGAAATCAGTTTTGACTTTCCCAATCATAAGATCTTTTTCAAAAATGTGCCAACACACCAATCTAGTGATTTTTGGCTGTGTGGAAGCTGCTGGTATTGAAATTTTCTTTACTGACAGATCACAGCTGTTTAAAAGGAAAAAAAAAAAAAGAAAACTAAAGTTAAGCAGCTCTTTCATCTATTATTATTATTCCATCCACTCCCCTTTTTAACTAATGTATTCCTTCTGGGTTTTATTGGTAGTATATAGAAATAGTAATGCTTTATATGAGCTTATTTTATATCCTGAAACTTTGCTAAAGTTGTTGATTGTTTCCACTTTTAAAATTAATTATTTGAAATAAGAAAAATTTGAAGACTTATTTCATCATAGTAAATATGATTTAATAGTAAAACCAACAAATTACCATTAAACCAGGTCAACTAATTCCTGAATAATTAGTGACAAAGGAGTGAATTATAGCTTATTTTTGTAACAGAAAAGAGAAAAAAAAATTTACAGCAATTTTAGTAAACTTGCTTTAAACATAGCTCAATTGGACAAGGCACATCATCTGAGTAGTTCCTTTCTCCTGAATTTTCTTAACTTAGATTTGTATAGTTGGTGACATTAATCTATCAAAATTATACTACTCAGAAGTCTGCTGAATCTGTAACATTTTTTAACCAGTAACCTTACTTTAAAGGAACCTGGTAGATTACTGGGAAAGCAGTTACCAGCCCCTTCCACTAGCTGCCAAAAAGGAAAACCCAATTTAAGAAGATTACACTACTAATCTCTAGCTCAAAAAAAAAAAAAAAAAGGGGGGGGGGGATGGGGGTGGGGAGAAAGGAAGTTAGCCACTAAAACTGGAAAGTGAAACATAACCTTTAGTCAATTCTTCTTTCTACAGCTGCCAGAAAGGAGAACTTATTAGCCTTTAAAAATAGTCTTATAACACCTATGTTTATTTTATTTGTGCAAAGATAATATATATGCACATATATAGTATTTACATATATAGATCTTACACTAAATTATCTGCTACTAAATGACTTAATAATCTATTAGCTAAATCAATAGAGAACCTAGACTGAAGAACATATCTACTTTAATTTGGCTTAATTGTTAGAACTAGCTTTTTCTTTCAAAAAGAGAGCTTAATCTTATAATCAAACTAAAAATAAAAATTTGGTATGAATTGTTTTTATGCTTTAATACAAAATTTCTTATATTGTCAGTCACAACTTTATATGGGACAACATAACTGAATGTGGGGGTTGTAAAATTATGATTTATTATCAGTAAATGTTTTATTTGTATACCTGTTTTATATACACATTGCCTTAAAATTTCTCAGGTAAAAAGCACTCACAAATGGAAAAAAATTAAGTAGCCTGTTCTAATACATGGTCAATTTTTGGTTCAGTGCCATGTACAGCTAAGAAAAATATATATTTCTTTCTATTCCCATCCAGTTTTTTTCAGAGGTCTAGCATATCTAACTTTTCTAATATTCTTCTAATCTCTTTAACCTCTTTTTAAAAATGTTATGTTTAGATTTATCCAGCTCTGAGAAGAGAATTTGAAATTCCCCATTAGTGAAATTTATTGTATATTCACTACTGTAATTTATTTCACTTTCTTTTAAGAATTTAGATGCTATGCTATTTGAGGCATGTGTGCTTAATGTTGGTATTATTTTATTGTTATGGTTCTTTTTTGCAAGATGTAGTTTTTTTGTTCATTCCTTTCAATTAAGTCTATGTTTTTTTTTTCATCGGAAATCACGATTGCCTTGCTTTTTTTACTTCAACTGAAACATTCATAGATTGTGCTGCAACCCCATACTTTAAAAAAAAAAATTAAATTTAATTTAAAAAAATATTTTTAAAATTCTGTGTGTGTTTTTCTGTTTCAAATGTGTTTTTATAAACAGCATATTGTTGAATTCTGGTTTTTAGTTTATTTTGTTGTCACCTTATATTTTAGGGCTGATTTCATGCCAATGAAAAATTTTCATGGACAATTATGATTATTAAATATGCATTTTCCTTCATCCTCTTTTGTTTATTTTTCCTCTGTTTTGCTTCTGACCACTTTTTTGTTTTATCTGCCCTCATTTTGTCTTCCCCCTTTTTTTCCCTTTCTATTTTCCTATTTGGTAAAGTAAATTTCTGTTACCAGTCTATGTATTTATGTTATTTTTTCCCTCTGATCCATTTTAGGTGTAAATGAGATTCAAACATTGTCCCTGCCCTCCATTTCCTCTTTTAGTGTCAGAGCTCTTCCTTTTGTGTTCCTCTTTTATAAGAGATAATTTCCCCTATTCTTCCTCTTCCTTCTTCCTTCTCCCAGGATGTCCCTCTTGCCTCTCCATTTTTTTTTTCTTACATTATCCCAACAAAATTAACTTCTGTGTTATTTTTCTATGTAAAATCCTTCCAACTGCCCTAATAATGATAAGATTCTTAGAAGTTTTATATCATCTTCCCATTTAGAATCTGACTTCAGTTATAAGTTTAAAGTTGTTTGAAGAGGAATGTTGGGAAAACTCTCACTGCTAAGTGCTTTTTCTACTTTGTCATCTTGGCTCCACCCCCAGAAATCCTAACTTTATGTTTTGTGTTATCCATGTTTCTTTGTATTTGTCATATTCACCATTTCTTACAGTATTTCTCATGTAATCTAGAATTTGAAAATGGGCAGGATAAGGTCACCTTAGTAGCAATCGGGTCTAACCCATACCTATTCCTTTTTCTGATGCCCCTTAATTGGGCATTTAGTCTTTCCTTAAAAAATTACATGTAAATGAAATTCACCATTTCCTTTCACAGTGCATTATACTTTTGGACAGCTTTGTTAGGAAGATTTTCCTGAGAATAAAGTCTAAACTTCTCTCTGAAATTTCAGCCCCCTTTTTCCAGGGTCCCCATCTGAATCAAATCCTGGCAGAACTACTTAAGTGTTTATGTAACCTTGGTTATATTATAGAATCTCTCTAGGCTTCAGTTTCCTCATCTGTGAAATATGGAGGAAGGCTAGGTGGACTAGATGATTTCCAGTTTTAAGCCATGAAATTATATATGACAATTTGTTTTATATACTTGTATCAATTTATTATGTCTCATCTCCTTTGAGGTATTGATTGCCAAGATTTTCCTCTTGTTAATTTCTCTTATCCTAGCTATACTGACTTTTAAGTTTTTATATTTTATGTAATTGAAATATTATATTTTAGCTTTTATGATTCTTCTAATCATTGCTTTGTTAAGAATTCTTACTCAACCATACATTTTCTCTGCCCTATTTTTTAAAATTACCTTATCTTTTATACTTAGATTGTATATACCTTATGAGCTCATTTTGGTATTTGATATTACACTGTGGTTCTCAATCTTTTTGGTCTCAGGACTCTTTTATACTTTTTTTTTTTTTTTTGGTTGCTGAGGCAATTGGGGTTAAGTGACTTGCCCAGGGTATCAAAGCTAGGAAATGGTAAGTGTCTGAGATCAGATTTGAACTCAGGTCCTCCTGACTTCCCCTTTTATACTCTTAATAATCATTAAGAACCCCAAAAAGCTTTTGTTTATGTGTGATATGTGCCATATTAGAAATTCAAATGTCTTAGTATTATTATGAAAATCGTTTTACCTCAAAATCCCCCTGAAAAGTTCTCAGAGATATTCAAGAGTTCTGTGTTATGCTTTGAAAATCACTACTATAACATGCTAGTCAAAATCTAAATTCTTCCAAATTGATTTCTTGGATTCTAAGCAGTATTTGGCAAATAGTGTGACCTCCTTAGGGTTTTTGTTTTGGGATTTGCCAAATATTTAGCTATTGTGTTCAATCGGTTATGGATCTTATTTATTGATTTAGGACCATTATTATTTTATCTTGCTCTAAAACACCACTATTAGTCATTTTATAATACTAAATGTATAATATAATTTAGATTGTTTAGTTATATTGTCACAGTCACACCATGAACAATTAATGTCTCCCATAATTCACCTTCCTTTTTCATAAAAAATGTTTTATGGCCGTGTTTATATATATTTAATGTACCAGGATAATTCCCCCCTCTTTTTGAGTATTGCCCCAGGCTTCATTGTTTCCTGTCTTCCACCTTCTTAGCTTGACCTCTATCCTTTATTAAGTTATGATTCTCTCCTGGAATTATGGCTTGTCCATCCTCCCAGTGTCCTTTCCCTCCTTATCTGATTGTATTCTTGGGTTATGTATTGTTTGCAAACCTTAGTTAACTAAAACCCTATATAAGTTCTATGCCTTGGTTTATCCATACCAAATGCTTTGGACAAGAGTCCCATTTGGTCAACTAGCTTAAACGCCATATTAAAGATAAAAAAACCAATCTTGATCTTCCTCAGTTTCTTTGGTATTACATAATATAATGCTTTCAGACAAAGCAGAAATAAAATTTGTAATACAAAGATAAACAAGAAAAGTGCATTGTGATTAAAGGAACTATAAGCAATAAGCTACTATCAATGTTAAACTTATTTCATTTAATTCATAAAGGAAGAATTAATTAAATTGCAAAAAGACAGTTTCAAATAATAGTAGGAGAAATTAATGATCCTCTTTCAGGTTTAAACAAATCTAACAAAATAATAAACAAGTGGGGGAAATACAAAATAATAAATTTTTGGAGAAATTCCAGCTTAAGTTATGATGCCTTCTGAAAGATCATTTTTTTCTTTTTTCTAATTATTCAGTTCTTTTCATCTTTTTTCCTTCTTTTCCTTCACTACAAAAACGATCTTAATGTCTGCAATAGATATTTTTATAAAAATTGACTACATTTTAGGGCACAGTGAAATAGAAGTAAATATAAAAAGGCAGAAATATTAAATATATCTTTTATAAACCATTTTGCATTATAGTAATAATTTAGGGAGCATAAATATACATATTTAAATGAAGATTTAATAATGAAGTTCTAAAAAAAATAGTGGAACAAAAACCTATTACTTTCAAGTATTGAGTGTAATGTGATTACAAGATTTCAGTGACAACTCAGGTTAGGGATCTGCTAGCTTTCAGTGCTCAGAGAGTGTTCTAATCCAGGACAAAGTCTGATTAATGCCTTTCTGGTGTGAGCTCTATACCTTTTTGATATAGGTGGATCTGAGCAAAAGACAGAGGCTTAACAAGTTTTAGTTTACAAGTTTTAGTTTAAATGACGTGCGATTTTTTCCCCCCTCCTGACTAAATTTTGGTCTGCTGAAATTTTTATATCTGTTTGGCGGTACTGAGGGCAGGAGGGAGCTTTTGCTGTCCAATTCTGCTATCTTTATTTTACCCCCTGAAGTGATTTTTCTAAAACACAAATCTGGTCAAATTCAGTGAATTTAGTTTTCAGTTTCCATTAGCCATCTGAAAAGCCTTGCTATATGAGTGATAGAACTGCAAACTCCCTTTTGGTCTGATGTTCCTGCCCTGCTTACTATCTTTTAGATTTCAGACTTCTAGTGTAGTCTGAAGGAACTGGTCCAGTCTGGAACTGAAACTTCTCTCTGCCACACAGCTGCTCCTTGCTTCTGCCTTTCTTGGTGCAAAGTCTAGTACCCACAACTTCTCCTTAGCCTGGAATGCCATTCCAAGCACAGATCCCCATTCTCAAGCTACCTTGGAACTGTGACACAGAACTGGTAATGAGCAACAAACCTGCTAGTTTTTCTAAACTCCTTTGTGCTGAATCTAGAACTGTTATGTTCTGTTATGTAGCCTGTCCATATTCTGGAATGCTCCTCTATGTTCCTGGCTAGGGCCCATCACTAGTAACCTCAGACTGTTTATCTGAATTGGTTTAGGAAAAAAATGACGTGCGATTTTTCCCCCCTCCTGACTAGATTTTGGTCTGCTGAAATTTTTATATCTGTTTGGCGGTACTGAGGGCAGGAGGGAGCTTTAGCTGTCCAATTCTGCTATCTTTATTTTACCCCCTGAAGTGATTTTTCTAAAACACAAATCTGGTCAAATTCAGTGAATTCCGCTTTTTAAAAAATTTTTTATTAATTCCTAAGTCAAAAGAATATTTTTGTTTGTCATGAAGAGTTCTTCATAACTGGTCTTCTTCCTACCTTTTTAGTCTTCTTAAATCTCACTTTTCTCTATATTCTTACTTTATGTTCTAGTAATACTGACTTCCTTACAATTCTTCATATGTTATCCTTTCATCTTCTCTGTGCCTTTATAGAAGATGTTTCATGTGCCTGAAATGCCTTGCCTTTTCACCTATGTCTTTCTCTTTTTTCTTCTGGTTTTCTTCAAAATTGAGCTCAAATCTTTTCTATTCCTGGAAAGCTTTCTGTTTCCCCTCACTGTTGATGTTTTCCCCTCTCAGATGCCTTCCATCTAATCTATGTATATCTTGTATCCAATTAGTTACTTAATTTTTCTTCTCCCTCCCATTAAAATGCATGCTCCAGAAATTATTTTCAGTTTTGACTTGTTTTACTTTTAATTCTCTTTTCACTTATTTCTTATAGTTCTTTCTGGTCTCAACTTTGAATCAGTACAAATTCCAAATTAATATGGTGCAAGTTAATTATTTTACTTCATGTTTAATATGTTTTTGATTTTAATTCTTTAATCATTGACTTTGTTGTTATTAATTACATAGAATTAAATTTGAAAATTGTATGACCTTAAACAAGATCTTAGTTTCCTTGTTTGTAAAATGAAGGGACTTGATTTCTGAGGTCTCTCCTATCTTTAAGTTTCTATAACTTTAAAACTTCAATTGAGAATTTTATCTTACTTATGATATGAGTAGGAAGACATTTTATTAATTTGCTTTTATTATTTGCATAATAACAACATCCTTGCCCTTTCTGCCTACTTTTAGGAATGTTGTAGGAATAGAAAATAGCCAATTTTTCCAAGAACCTGTGCTACTATTTCAAAAAGCTTCCTTAATTGTTTTAGATTACATAGGGACTACTAAATATTTCCCTAGTAAAAAATTAATAGAATTTTTTAAAGATTATAAATTTAGTCTGGATATTAGGAAGATATGGGATTGGAATTAGCTATATATCCCCTTAGACATGTAGGGAAACCAAATCTTTTGAGTTTTGTTTTTTTTTTAAAACGTGGCTCCAAATTGTTAATATTCTTTTCTGGTTCTCCATACATAATTAGTCACTCACTGGTGCCTGCACATTTACAGCTGTTGTGGTTCTATTAAGAAAAAAAAAAAAAAAACAACTTCATGATTTAACAAAATAGATAATATCCATAGAGGGACATTACAATGAAAATAATGATAGCATGGGTTGGAAAAATGGAGGATATTTAAGATAAGATGTAGGCTTGATGTAATAGTTATTAAGTATTTTATATATTGGAAGAGCTAACACCTTAGAAGAATGATTAAAATTATTAATTTATTCTCAGAGGTTAAAACTTTGAGTAATAGGTATAAGTGGCAAGAAATAGATTTAGTTATGAACTTTTTAAAAATCAGAGCTTTCCTTATAAATAGCCAAAGATGACAAAAGATGAAACTAGTCAATGTAAAAACATAGTATCATCAATACATATGAATTATAGTACCCATTTGAGAAAAAATTAAGAACTAAGCAAAAAAGCAATAAACTAGGCCATTTGATTTGTCATCCCATTGGTGGCATAAAGTCCAAGGGGTTCAATTACAGAAATATGACTGAGAGGGCAGAGACAAGGTAGTGGATGGTAGAAAATAGTGTGGTGAGGTCTTCTCCAAATACCTCTGAAAAATGTACCAGACTGAATCCTGATGGGCAAAAAATAGAAAAAGTCATGGTGAGTCATTTGTCCAAGTTCAGCTTGCAGGACACTGCAGATGGGATCAGGCCAGGAGAGTGCTGCAGTATTCAGTGGGAGACTCTGTACCAGGGCATGAGGAAGTCCTAGACCCACACCAGGTCTTCACTAAACCTCTACTAAGTCACTGAAAATGGAGACAAGTAAACTTGGCAACTTTTATCTCCCATTATTCCATTCTGGGTCACAGATCCAAAGCAGAATGAGAAAGAGACCTGTATAGAGAAATAACATTCCCTGGTAGAGACATTGGCTTTGTATGAAAAAAGAAAGAAGTTGAGAAGCCAGTAGTCATAGTGATATGACTCAGATACCATGCACTTAATGGTGTTATACATCTATAACAGCCTTCAGAAGAGCAACTGAGGCTGGAATAACAGCTTAAAGGGGAATCTATAGTTTTGTCACACTCAGAGAATAACAATTTGGGCAACACTCAACTAAAATTCCAGGAAGAGATGAAGAGTTTTTAAACCAGTTTAAGATGTTTTTATAAAAGGAATGAAAGAACTTGAAAAAAGTGGGAAATAAATGAGAGCTATAGAAGAAAGAATTAGATAAATTAACAGTTTGGCTTAGGGGGTTAAAGAAAACAAAAGCCTACCCCATGGAACAGATTTGCTGAAAATTAGAATGGACCAAAAAGAAGCCAGTGGACCAGAAGGCAGCAAAGAAATAGTAAAACAAAGTCAAAAGACTGAACATAAAGAAGAAAATATAAATTACTCCATAGCAAAAAGCAATTGACCTCTGGAGAAGAAGTTGAGAGGGAGAAAAAATAAGTCATTGGACTATCTTAACACTATGACCAGAAAAAAATATCATAGATCTCACATTTCAAGAAATTTATTTTTAAAAAATTTTTATTTTCAAAACATATGCAAAGATAATTTTTCAACATTGACCCTTGCATAGCCTTGTGTTTCAGATTTTTCTCTCCTTTCCCCCACTTTCTGCCCCTAGATGGCAAGCAATCCAATATATATTATACATGTTAAAATATATGTTAAATCCAATATGTGTAAACATATTTGTACAGTTCTCTTGTTGCCCAAGAAAAATCAGATCAAAAAGGAAAATAAATGAGTAAGAAAACAAAACGCAAGTAAGGAAACAAAAATACAATAAAAAGAGTGAGAATGTTATGTTATGATGCACATTCAGTTCCCACAGTCCTCTCTCTGGGTATAGATAGCTCTTTTCATTAAAAGATCATTGGGAATGTCCTCAATCATCTCATTATTGGAAAAGAGTCACGTCCATCAGAATTGATCATTGTATAATATTGATGTTGCTGTGTACAATGATCTTCTAGTTTTGCTCATTTCACTTAGCATCAGTTCTTAAAAGTCTCTCTAGGCCTCTCTAAAATAATCCTCTTGATCGTTTCTTACAGAACAATAATATTCTATAACATTCATATACCATAACTTATTCACCATTCTTCAACTGATGGGTATCCACTCAGTTTCCATTTTCTTGCCACTACAAAAAAGGCTGCCACAAACATTTTTGTACATGTAAGTCCCTTTCCTTCTCTTTGGGATATAGGCCCAATAGAAATACTTCGAGAGTCAAAAGAGTATGCACAGTTTGATAACCATTTGAGCTTAGTTCCAAATTGCTTTCCAGAATGGCTGGATCCATTCACAGTTCCACCAACAATGTGTGAGTGTCCCAGTTTTCCCATATCCCCGCCAACATTCATCATTATCTTTCCCTGTCATCTAATCCAATCTGAGAGGTGTAGTGGTATAGCAGAGTTGTCTTAATTTGCATTTCTCTGATCAATAGTGATTTAAAGCACCTTTTTACATGACCAGAAATGGTTTTAATTTCTTTATCTGAAAATTGTCTGTTCATATCCTTTGACCATTTATCAATTATAGAATGGCTTGAATTCTTACAAATTTGAGTCAATTCTCTCTATATAATTTTAGAAATGAGGCTTTTATCAGAACTTTTAAATATAAAAACATTTTCTCAATTTATTGCTTCCCTTCTGATCTTGTCTACATTAGTTTTGTTTGTACAAAAACTTTCCTTTTCCACAAATCTGAGAGGTAAACTATGCTATGTTCTTCTAATTTGCATATCATATCACTCTTTATGTCTAACTCATGAACCCATTTAGAGCTTATCTTGGTATGTGGTTTTAGGTGTGGGTTGAACCCTAATTTCTTCCATACTAGCTTCCAATTTTCTCAAAAAAAATTTTTTTTTTTTTTAACAAATATTGAGTTCTTATCCCAAAAGCTGGAGTCTTTGGGTTTGTTAAACACTAGATTGCTATAGTTATTAACTTATTTTGTCCTTTGATCCTAACCTATTCCACTGATTGATTACTCTATTTCTTAGCCAGTACCAAATGATTTTGATGACCTCTGCTTTATAATATAGTTTTATGTCTGGCATAGTTAGGCCACCTTCACTGGCATTTTTTTTTTCATTAATTTCCTTGAAATTTTTGACCTTTTATTCTTCCAGATGAACTTTGTTATTGTTTTTTCTAGGTCTGTAAAATAATTTCTTGGGAGTTTGATTGGTATAGCACTAAATAAGTAGATTAATTTAGGTAGTATCATTTTTATTATATTAACTCAGCCTACCCATGAGCCCTTGATATTTTTCCATCTGATTAGATCATTAGATTATTTGTATGAAAAGTGTTTTGTAGTTGTGTTCATATAGTTCCTCATTTTCCCTTGGCAGATAGATCCCCAAATATTTTTTGCTATTAACAGTTTATTTTGAATGGAATTTTTTTTTTTTTTGTATCTCTTGCTGCTGGACTTTGTTGGTAATATATAAAAATGCTGATGATTTGTATGCATTTATTTTGTATCCTGCAACTTTGCTAAAGTTGCAAATTTTTTCTAGTAGTTTTTTTAGTTGATTATCTAGGGTTCTCCAAGTATACTATCTTATCATCTGCAAAGAGTGATAATTTGGTTTCCTCATGAATCACCAAGAAAAAAGTAAACTCCTTTCTGTCTCCATTCAATTTTCTCCAAAGATCTATCATGCCTAGCTTTTCTAATATTATCTCCTTAACTAATTTCTTATTTATTTTGTGGTTTGATTTATCTAGTTCTGAGAGAGCAAGGTTGAGATTTCCCACTAGTATAGTTTTGCTGTTTATTTCTTCTTGCATCTCTCTTAACTTCTCCTCTAGGAATTTGGATGCTATATCACTTGATGCATTTATGTTTAGTATTGATATTGCTTCATTATCTATGGTACCCTTTAGTAAAATATAGTTTTTTTCCTTATCTCTTTCACTTGATCTGAGATCAGGATTGCTACCCCTGAATTTTTTTTTTACTTCAATTGAAGCATAATAGATTCTTCTCCAGCCCTTTACCTTCTTCATTCTGCATGTATCACTCTGCTTTAAATGTGTTTCTTGTAAACAATATATTGTAGGATTCTGGCTTTTTTTTAATTTTTAATTTAATTTTATTTAATAATAACTTTATATTGATAGAATACATGCCAGGGTAATTTTTTACAACATTATCCCTTGCACTCGCTTATGTTTCGATTTTTCCCCTCCTTCCCTCTACCCCCTCCCCAAGATGGCAAGCAGTCCTATATATGTTAGATATGTTTCAGTATATCCTAGATACAATACATATTTGCAGAACCGAACAGTTCTCCTGTTGCACAGGGAGAATTGGATTCAGAAGGTAAAAATAACTCGGGAAGAAAATCAAAAATGCAAATAGTTCACATTCGTTTCCCAGTGTTCCTTCTGTGGATGTAGCTGTTTCTGTCCATCATTTATCCATTGAAACTCAGTTAGGTCTCTTTCTCATAGAAATCAACTTCCATCAGAATACATCCTCATACAATATCGTTGTCAAAGTGTATAATGATCTCCTGGTTCTGCTCATCTCACTTAGCATCAGTCCATGTAGGTCTCTCCAAGCCTCTCTGTATTCATCCTGCTGGTCATTCCTTACAGAGCAATAATATTCCATAACATTCATATACCACAATTTACCCAGCCATTTTCCAATTGATGGGCATCCATTCATTTTCCAGTTTCTAGCCACTACAAACAGGGCTGCTACAAACATTTTGGCACATACAGGTCCCTTTCCCTTTTTTAGTATCTCTTTGGGGTATAAGCCCAATAGAAACACTGCTGGATCAAAGGGTATGCACATTTTGATAACTTTTTGGGCATAATTCCAGATTGTTCTCCAGAATGGTTGGGTTCGTTCACAACTCCACCAACAATGCATCAGTGTCCCAGTTTTCCTGCATCCCCTCCAACATTCATTGTTATTTTTTCCTGTCATCTTAGCCAATCTGACAGGTGTGTAGTGATATCTCAAAGTTGTCTTAATTTGCATTTCTCAGATCAATAGTGATTTGGAACACTCATATGAGTGGTAATAGTTTCAATTTCATCATCTGAAAATTGTCTGTTCATATCCTTTGACCATTTATCAATTGGAGAATGGCTTGGTTTCTTATAAATTAGGGTCAGTTCTCTATATATTTTGGAAATGAGGCCTTTATCAGAACCTTTAACTGTAAAGATGTTTTCCCAGTTTGTTGCTTCCCTACTAATCTTGTTTGCATTCGTTCTGTTTGTACAAAGGCTTTTTAATTTGATATAATCAAAAATTTCTATTTTGTGATCAGTAATGGTCTCTAGTTCATCTTTGGTCACAAATTTCTTTCTCCTCCACAGGTCTGAGAGATAAACTATCCTATGTTCCTCTAATTTATTTATAATCTCGTTCTTTATGCCTAAGTCATGGACCCATTTTGATCTTATCTTGGTATATGGTGTTAAGTGTGGGTCCTTGCCTAATTTCTGCCATACTAATTTCCAGTTATCCCAGCAGTTTTTATCAAATAATGAATTCTTATCCCAAAAGTTAGAATCTTTGGGTTTGTCAAACACTAGATTGCTATAGTTGACTATTCTGTCTTGTGAACCTAACCTTTTCCACTGATCAACTAATCTATTTCTTAGCCAATACCAAATGGTTTTGGTGACTGCTGCTTTATAATATAATTTTAGATCAGGTACAGCTAGACCACCTTCATTTGATTTTTTTTTTCATTAATTCTCTTGAGATTCTCGACTTTTTATTGTTCCATATGAATTTTGTTGTTATTTTTTCTAGATCATTAAAATATTTTCTTGGAAGTCTGATTGGTATAGCACTAAATAAATAGATTAGTTTAGGGAGTATTGTCATCTTTATTATATTTGCTCGGCCTATCCAAGAGCACTTAATATTTTTCCAATTATTTAAGTCTGACTTTATTTGTGTGGAAATTTTTTTGTAATTTTGCTCAAATAATTCCTGACTTTCCTTTGGTAGATAGATTCCCAAATATTTTATGCTATCAACAGTTATTTTGAATGGAATTTCTCTTTGTATCTCTTGCTCTTGGATTTTGTTGGTGGTGTATAAAAATGCTGAGGATTTATGGGGATTTATTTTGTATCCAGCTACTTTGCTAAAATTATGAATTATTTCTAATAGCTTTTTAGTAGAATCTCTGGGGTTCTCTAGGTATACCATCATATCATCTACAAAGAGTGATAGTTTGGTTTCCTCATTGCCTACTCTAATTCCTTTATTCTCTTTCTCAACTCTTATTGCAGAGGCTAGTGTTTCTAATACAATATTGAATAATAATGGTGATAGTGGGCAACCTTGCTTCACTCCAGATCTTACTGGGAAGGTTCTAGTTTTTCCCCATTGCATATGATGCTTACTGACAGTTTTAAATATATGCTCCTGACTATTTTAAGGAAAAGTCCATTTATTCCTATGCTCTCAAGTGTTTTTATTAGGAATGGATGTTGGATTTTATCAAATGCTTTTTCTGCATCTATTGAGATGATCATATGGTTTTTGTTTGTTTGGTTATTGATATAGTCAATTATGTTAATAGTTTTCCTAATATTGAACCAGCCCTGCATTCCTGGTATAAATCCTACTTGGTCATAGTGTATTATCCTAGGGATGATTTTCTGTAATCTTTTTGCTAATATTTTATTTAAGATTTTAGCATCAATATTCATTAGGGAGATTGGTCTATAATTTTCTTTCTCTGTTTTCAGCCTACCTGGTTTAGGTATCAGTACCATGTCTGTGTCATAAAAGGAGTTTGGTAGGACTCCTTCAATCCCTACTTTTTCAAATAGTTTATTTAGCATTGGAGTTAATTGATCTTTAAATGTTTGATAGAATTCAGATGTAAATCCATCTGGTCCTGGGGATTTTTTTTAGGGAGTTGATTGATAGTTTGTTCTATTTCTTTTTCTGAGATGGGAGTGTTTAGGATATTTACTTCTTCCTCTGTTAGTTTAGGTAAGCTATATTTTTGGAGGTATTCTTCTATTTCATTTAAGTTGTCGAATTTATTGGCATAAAGTTGAGCAAAGTACCTCCTAATTATTGCTCTAATTTCCTCTTCGTTAGTGGTGAGTTCTCCCTTTTCATTTTTAAGACTAACAATTTGATTTTCCTCTTTCCTTTTTCTAATCAGATTTACTAAGGGTTTGTCTATTTTGTTGGTTTTTTCATAGAACCAACTCTTAGTTTTATTAATCAATTCAATAGTTTTTTTACTTTCAATTTTATTGATCTCTCCTTTTATTTTTAGAATTTCAAGTTTAGTATTTGACTGGGGGTTTTTAATTTGTTCCTTTTCTAGCATTTTTAGTTACAAGCCCAATTCATTGACCTTCTCTTTCTCTATTTTATACAAATAGGCCTCTAGAGATATGAAATTTCCCCTTATTACCTCTTTGGCTGCATCTATCATATCTAATTTTTCTAGTATTCTATTTATCTCTTTGACTTCTTTCTTATTTATTTTGTGGTTTGATTTATCTAATTCTGAGAGTGCAAGGTTGAGATCTCCTACTGTTATAGTTTTGCTGTCTATTTCTTCTTCAGCTCTCTTAATTTCTCTTTTAAGAATTTAGATGCTATACCACTTGGTGCATATATGTTTAATATAGATACTGCTTCATTATTCATTCTACCCTTTAGCAAGATATAGTGCCCTTCCTTATCTCTTTTGATTAGATCAATTTTTGCTTTAGCTTGATCTGAGATCAGGATGGCTACCCCTGCTTTTTTGACTTCACCTGAAGCATAGTAGATTTTGCTCCAACCTTTTACCTTTAACCTGCATGTATCTCCCCGCTTCAGGTGTGTTTCCTGTAAACAACATATTGTAGGATTCTGGCTTTTAATCCATTCTGCTAACCGCTTCCTCTTTATGGAGGAGTTTACCCCCTCACATTTATGGTTAAAATGACCAATTCTGTATTACTTGCCATCTTGTTAACCCCATTTTATGCTTTTCTCCCTTCTTACCCTCTTACCCCTCTTCCCAGTATTAAGCTTGTGAGCACCACTTGCTTCTCACAGCCCTCCCTTTTTAGTTTCCCTCTCCCACCTTAGATTTCCTCCCCCTATCTTACCCCTTTCCCTCCCAGTTTCCATGTTCCCTTCCGCTTAGCTTATTCCTTCCCTTTTCACTTTTCCCTTTTCACTTTTCCCTTCTCACTTTTCAATGAGGTGGGAGAAGTTTCACCTTAAATTGAATATGTCTAAAATTTTTCTCTTAAAGCCAGTTCTGAAAGCAGTAAAATACTCACTATATTCATCCCCCTCCATTCTTTCTCTCAGATATAATAGGTTTCCTATGCCTCTTCATGAGATGTACTACCCCCACTTTCCCCTTTTTCTGGTACAATGTCCTTTCCACATCTAGTTTCTAGAACAAGGTATATATGTATTCTTTATACATCTTTATAGCCGAAATATAGTTCCCAAGATTAATCTTTACCTTTTTAGATTTTTTTTGAGTTCTGTACTTGTAGATCAAACTTTTTGTTAAGTTCTGGCTTTTTCATCAAAAATAGGTGAAATTCACTTACTTCGTTGAATGTCCATCTTCTTCCTTGGAAAAAGATGCTCATTCTCGCTGGGTAAGTTATTTTTGGTTGCATACCAAGTTCCTTAGCCTTTCAGAATATCATATTCCAGGCTCTTCGATCTTTTAATGTGGATGCTGCCAGATCCTGGGTGATCCTTATTATGGCTCCTCGATACTTGAATTGTGTTTTTCTAGCTGCTTGCAGTATTTTTTCCTTCGTCTAAGGGTTCTGGCATTTGGCCACTATATTTCTTGGTGTTTTTAGGATCCCTTTCAGTAGGTGATCGATGAATTCTTTCAATGTCTATTTTACCCTCTGTTTCTATGACTTCTGGGCAGTTCTCTTTGATAATTTCCTGGAAAATAGTGTCCAGGCTCTTTTTTCATCATACTTTTCTGGGAGTCCGATGATTCTCAGGTTGTCTCTCCTGGATCTGTTTTCCAGGTCTATTGTTTTCCCCAGAAGGTATTTCACATTCTTTTCCATTGTTTGATTTTTTTGGATTTGCTTGACTGATTCTTCTTGTCTCCTCGAGTCATTCAATTCCATTTGTTCGACCCTGATTTTCAGTGAACTTCCCTCACTTTTTAAAAATCTTTTCCTAATTGTCCAATTGAGTTCTTTTGTTCTATGGAATTTTTTTCCATTTCGCCAATTTTGTTTTTTAGAGAGCTATTTTCTGTTTCCAGTTCACTAATCCTATTTTTCAAGGATTTTATTTTTTTATCCAGTCTCTCTTTAACTGAGTGGGATGACTTCTCCAGACTATTTTGCCAAGCCTCCCTCTCCTTTTCCCAAGCCTCCCTCTCCTTTTCCCTTTTTTTTCTAGCTCTCTTGTGAGAGCCTTTTTAATTTCCTCCATGAGATTCATCTGTGCTGAGGAACAGATGATCTCCTCCTTTGGGGATTCACCTGGAGACTGTTTGTTTTTAGTCTCTTCAGGATTTAGAATCTGCTCTTTATCTGTATAGAAGCTGTCAGGGGTTAAAGTCTTTTTCAGTTTCTTGCTCATTCTGTCTAATAATCAAAGACAATCTATCAAAGAAACAGAAGAAAAAACCCTTGAATGGAGGCTGCTTTCTTTGGGGGAGGGGCTGGATGGTGTTACCGAGCTTTTTCTACAGACTGTGCAGGGGGTGGGGGGGGAAGGGGAAGGGCAATAGTGAGGCCTTAATAGGACAATAATGGCTGTGCTGCGCCTGCACTCTGAGATCCCAGAGTGTGCTGAGACACTGTGGGGGAGGAGTGGCCAGATCCTGAGAGACTCCAGCTGTTTGAGGTTGTATTCTTCAGCCCCGGTGTTTTTAGCTTCTCTGCTGGGCTGCTGACTTGCTGCCGTAGCAAAGTATCTAATCCTGTAGCAAAGCTCTCCCCGCAGAGACGGCTGTGATCACACCCCACCCCCTCTCCGCTCTGCTCGGCTTTGAGCCACCTTCCGTGCTCTCGTTGCCGCTGTCTGCCCGCAGTCTGCTTCCGATCTAATAACCATCCCCACCCTCTCGCAAAAACAGACCTTTCCTGACGAGTCTCAAGGATGGTTTCTCTTGGTAAGTAATTGTAGGTTTTTTTTCAGTCGAGCATTAATTCAGAGGCATGAAATGAAATGGATAGTGAGAGAAGCGGAGGTTACACAGCTGTGTGCCTCCTCTCTGCCATCTTGGCCGGAAGTCCTGTATATCACATTCTGGCTTTTAATCCAGCCTGCTATCTGCTTCTGTTTTATGGGAGAGTTCATCCCATTCCCATTCAAAGTTAAAATAACTAATTTCTTATTTCTTGCCATCTTATTACTCTAAGTTATGCTTTTCTCTTTCCTTTCCCCCTTCTTTCCTCCCCAGTATTTTGCTTTTCATGATCATCACCTTCAAACAGCCCTCCCCCCTTTTTTTTTAGAGCCCCTCTTCCTTTTTTTACACCTTTTCCTTAATTCTTCTGTTTTCCCTTCTCTTAGTATTTCCCTTTCTTTTCCCTTTTCCCTTCCCACTTCCCTATAAGGTGAGACAAGTTTCTCTGTCAAACCAAATATGTTTGGCATTCTCTCTTTGAGCCAAATCTGTTAAGAGTAATATACAATGCTCATCATTCTCTCTTCTTTCCCTCAATTATTACAGTTTTTTTTTTTGTGATATGTAATTTCCCTTATTTACCTCCTTTTTCCTCTTCTTCCAGTATGATCCCCTTTCCCCCTCTAGTTTCTTGTTTCATATTATCATAATAAAATCAAATTATACTCGCACTAAGTATATCCATAACAGAAATATAGTTCTCAAAAACTCTTTCCTTTTTATGTTTTTATGCTTCTCTTGAGTTTTGTGTTTGGAGATCAAATTGGAGATCTTCTTCTAGAAATGTGTTGTACTCCAAATATTTGTGTTTCTTTGACTCCAAAACCAGTTTAGAGGCTTAATCTGCTGTTGCTTTGAAAGAAGATTTGAGGAGATCACAGAATGCCATGTTTGCTTTTTGCCATCTTGGCTCTGCCTTTCACATTTCAAGATATCTAAAAATTTTAAATTGTCCATATCTCAGAAGGCAAAATGGAAATAAAAAAAAAATCCACTGGTAATCTAGGGAAGAATGGCACAAAAAATATAGTATAGGAATATAAGAGAATATAATTGTAATCATTTAAACAAAAACAAAAAAAACACTTACATGAACTGATAAGGAACAAAGTAAGAATGAGGAAACCTATATACAGTGATAAAACTATAAACAGATGGAATGATAAAATGAAATGGAACACTGTATAGTGATAATGACTCACATTATTTCATTAGAAAGGTAAGAAATGATGTATGTAGAATGTTGACTATATTGTTAGACATGTTTGTTTTGCTGAATGTTTAATTTCATCTTTGGCAAGAACAGTCTTGCTAGGTTGGTGAGAAAAATATCTTCTTTATTTTTTTTTTAAGAATGGAATGCAAAATAAAACACTAAAGGTGTCTAAAATTGGAATTGGTTTTTATAGGTGACAGGGAATTTCAGCAGTTACTAAATAAAGCGTGAATAATAACTTTAGGACATTCTCCTAAGAAGATAGGTTCAAATTGGACCAAATCATAGGTATCATATATGTGGCCCATCAGCTATAAATGATCTGCAAATTTTCCAAGATCGCCTGAACCAGATTAGATTAAATATAATTGGGAAATGTTTGACAAAATAAATAAAAAATAGAATACAACAGAGATAGTGTTAGTAGTTTTCTAAGTCATTAATATGACTCAAAAGGATCCTTTGACATTTAGATTTTATGCTACTCCATTAGATAATATTTAAGGTACTGCCTGCCAACTCTGCGATTAGATCATGGCCACCTGAGGCAAATGTGGGCTTTCTTCCTAAAGAAAGAATTATATGACTCCCATTACTTTTGGAGATTCTAGATTCTTAGGAACGCTCATAACTCTTGAAATGTAAAATGGGATAGAATGATAGAGATCTTTTAAGTTATGCTGGACCAAATGGCATTGTATCCTTAAATGCTAGATTCTTCCCTAAGGCAATTTAAAGGACTGCTCCTAGGTTGTATTGTTATTGACATGTTTGTATATAAGATTAGATTATTTAGATTCCAATTTAGATACTATAGGAAAATGTGAAGATATCCTTAATTATTGCTCATAACCCTAAAAGTCAACATATAGGAGAATCCCTGGAAGAAGTATCCTTGGAAGAGAGGTATATTTCAGGGGATTTGGTATTAAAACTCTTCATTTTATGTAGTAATCATCAAATCCCTAAAGGCCATAGGCAAATATTATTATTAATAATATTTTCCTTTTTCCTTCCCAGTATTTACAGACTTTTTGTTCACATCATTTGAGAGGCAAAGTGATATATATATATAAAAAAAGCATTATACTTAAATTTATTTTGATTTCCAGTTCTACTATTTATCCCTTGAACAAATCATTTGGTTTCTCTGAATCTCAATTTTCGCATCTTTAAAATAAGAAATAATAAAGAATATTTATGCCACATATTCCTTATAAGTATTGCAATAGAAGTACTTTGTAAATTGTAAAGTGATACAGAAACACAGTGTTGTCTTTTATCAACTCAGTTTAAAAATAAATGAAGCCATTTTTCACTTGATATTTTTTCTCAGTTGGTTTTACCTTTTCAGTTGAGTATATAAGTGTGTATGTATGTACATGTAATATATATACATATGTGTATCCATATATATGGGTATATATGCTATTTAGAACTATGGTACATATATAATACTCAAGTTATACTCTTTCTCCTCTGACACTCTGGTGCAGGTCCTTATCATCTTGTGCTTGGATTTTACAGTAGTCCACTGGTGGTTCTGCCTGCCTTGAATCTCTCCCCCATTGTAATCCATCCTCCATTCAACCACTGATTTTTTTTTTTTTTAAGTTAAGGTCTAAGCATCTAACTATCTTACTCAATAAACTCCAGGTACTCCCTACACTTCTGGGATAAAATGCTCTGTTTCCCATTCAGAGACTTTTCCTGTCTTAATGTACTTTATTCTTAAGATGAACTCTTTATCCATTGACACTGGCCTCCTGGCTATTCCATCAAGAAGACACTCCTAATTGCCTTCAGGCACTTTCTGTTTCTCCCATGGCTGGAATACTACTGACCTTCCCCTGGCTTTCTTTAGGTCAAGACTAAAATCTCACTTTCTCTCTCTTTTTTAAAAAAATTATTATAGCTTTTTATTTACAAGATATATGCATGGGTAATTTTTCAACATTGACTCTTGCAAAACCTTCTGTTCCAACTTTTCCCTTCCTTCCCCCACCCCCTCCCCCAGATGGCAGGTAGACCAATACATGCTAAATATGTTAAATATACATATCCTTACAGTTATTTTGCTGCACAAGAAAAATTGGACTTAGAAATAAGGTAAAATTAACCTGAGAAGGAGATCAAAAATGCAAGTGGACAAAAACAGAGGAAGTGGAAATGCTATGTTGTGGATCACATTCATTTCCCAGAGTTCTTTTGCTGGGTGTAGCTGGTTGTATTCATTATTGAACAAATGGAACTGATTTCATTCATCACATTTTTGAAGAGAGCCATATAGTATTGTTGTTGAAGTATATAATGATCTCCTGGTCCGGCTCATTTTACTCAGCATTAGTTCATGTAAGTCTCTCCAGGCCTTTCTGAAAACATCCTGCTGGTCATTTCTTTAAAATCTCACTTTCTACAGGAAATCTTTTGTTAGTTATTTTGTATTTATCCTGTAAGTAGCTTGCTTTGCATGTATTTGTTTGCACGTACCTCCCATTTTATGTTATAAACTCCTTAAGGGGAGGAGGGACTGTCTTTTGAATCTATTTGTATCTCCATGGCAAGACTCTTAATTATTGATCATTTCAGTATTACTCATTAATATTGGTATTCATCCATATTTTTCACCTTGTGCAATTCATTCTTTTCTTGAACTTCTTCCTTCAAGATTGAACCAATGTAAAATTTCTGGGTTTTTCTTGTTTGTTTTTAACATTACAAGAGGACTGGGATAGCATGTGGGCCAATCTGAGTTTATAAATCAGATAATTGAGGAGAAATTGATTATTATTATAGATCTATATTCATATCTATATCGATCATTTATAAAAGGATTTATAAGAGGACTCCTGTAAATCATAAACTATAGGCATATGTTTTGAATATAATTCTACAACTTAGAAATATTTTATGTATATACATTGTAAAAAGATTTAATACAGTATAGCTACTGAGATCTTTTTCAGTCTCTCATATAATGACTGAAAATATTTTATTGATTGCTTTTTAAAAGAAAAAATGGCCAAGTTTTCTGTTATTAAGAACATTAATATTGACTTAATGCAAATTAAGTGACCACTTCATTAAGGTAACATTATTTAATGAGTGTTGCCCTTGAAAATTTTAAAAATTCTTCTTCATTTTGAATAATATAACTTTTTCATCTTTTTTTTTTTAACATGGAAACTTTATGACTTTCTTAGAACACTTGAAATTTGATGATTTTTTAAATTTACTTTAACATAAAAGGTATATATTATCGTATAATCTATATCAGATTTCTTGCTGTTTGGGGGAGGAAAGAGGAAATGGAGGAAGGAGGAAAAAATTCAGAACTCAAAATCTTGCAAAAATGAATATTGAAAACTATCTTTACATGTAATTAGAAAAAATAAACAATTATTAAGTGAAAAAAGTATATGTTAGGTCTTAAAATACATGATTCAGTTTTATTGATTTATTATTTGGAGACCTACAAATTCTTAACCAAATGAAAGTAGAATACTCCTATTTTATCGAAGTAGTTACTAAACATTTTTGGTTGATTTTTTTTTTTATTAGGAAACCATGAATTTGATTTTGGTGTGGATGTTTTGGAAGAATACAAACGACAAATGCATTTCCCATGGTTTCTCAGCAATGTATATGACAAATTTACTTCAGAACCGCTTGGACATGGCACAGTTAAAAAATTAATTAATTGGAACAATATAACAATTGGTTTGATGGGACTAGTAGAAGAAGACTGGTTAGATATATTAGCTACAGTTAGCAAATCAAATCTCAACTATAAAGACTATGTTGAAGTTGCTAATCAAATATCTGTAGAACTTAAAGAAGAGGGAGCAGATCTTATCATCGCAATTACACACATGAAATGGATAAATGATACACGGCTTGCCCAAAAAGCTCAAGGAATAGATCTAATTCTAGGAGGCCATGACCATGAATATGGAATCAAGAGAGTTAATGACATATGGATTGTGAAAAGCGGATCTGATTTTAGGAACCTGACAAAGATAAATATAAGACGCTTTGGTGCATCTTTTCAATATATATTTGAGAAACTGGATATTGTGAATCATTTGGAAGAAGATCCTTGTATTAAAGCTATAGTAAAAGATTATACCCAAAACCTACAGGTAAGTAAAATTTTAATTTAATTTAATTCTTAGAAATCATAGATCAACTTAACAAAGCCTCAAAGGTGAGTGTTATATCACAGTCACTTCAAAGAACATAAAATTTCTAGCAATTAACATACTTTTGTGAAGAAGCAGTCATGTCATACCAATTTCATTTCATTCTATGAACTAGAAAAGCATGGTTCTGATCGTATTATAGTTGTTAGTGATTAACGAGTTTAAAGGATGTTCTCAAGCAATAGTTATTAATTAACGTAAGCCTTAGGTGTCATATTTCATAGTTTCTGACAGGAATTGGACATGATCCATATTCTATCCATTAACTTTATTGATGTACTATTTGAAGGAAATAAAGTCTATTCCTGTTACAGTTACAAATATTGCTAAATTAGATGTAATTATTAATACTGTAGAAAAATTCTGTGAAATTAAAAATGATCCTAATCTGGGTCATTTGATAGGAAAAATGGCTTTACCAGAAATAGGATAAAATTTATTAGGGGCAAATGTAAACTAATATAGCAACAAACAAAAAATAACCAACATTAGCCTATAGGATTGCAAAGAATTAGCTATAACAAAGTACTGAAGAAAGTAGTAAGTAATAACTGGCCAGAGAGGCTAAATATTAGTGCAAAGATTGATATTTTATGTACATGTGTGAAAAATAAAAACTATTTTTGAAATCATGAAATGAAAAAATCAAAATGATCTTGTATGTTACAAGAACAGGGAAAGTAGCCTTTTCTTTTTAGATGTCTTTTTAGAGAGTTATGTTCAGTTTTGATCTAAATGATTTAAAGATTCAAAGATGAAAGTATTTACTTTATTGATTTGAGAAGAAAAGATAAATTGGACTTTGGTCTTTAGATTCTTTATGATAGCAATGCTTGTCAGTTCCATAAATGCAGAAAAACAAGCAAAAGGAAATGGAATTTAAGAGGAAAATACAAATGGATTGCTACCAGAGATTTTGATCTCTAACTCTGGAGACCTACTAACTCTTAAAACTGAGCTATTCCAAACTTTTTCTCCTCTCAAGTCACATTTAAGTCAGCCCTGCTCCCCTGAGCAGATAATATCTTCTATTTTATTGAAAAAAAAATTGAGGCCTTCTGTCTTGAGAATGTAAGCTTCTTGAAGGCAGATAGCTAGCCTTTGTGTTTGTATCCTGAGTAGTTTACATGCCTGGCAAATAATAGTCAGTTAATAAATTGATTCATTATTTGATGAATTCTCTCCCTTTTCATCCTCCACACATCTGTGTTGGAGGTGTTATTATAGTGTTGATAGCTTCAAGGGATAGCTTCAAAAACAAACATCTTTAAGGAACTAATAACACAAGAATGGGGGAAAATTCATGGTTGATACTGATACCTCTATATTTTAAAGAGAATATCAACTACTCAATCATAGGCCTAATTTCTTATTTTTACAAATTTTTTTGAGAATGTTCTGTGCATGTATTAAAGTTATTATCCTTTATCAAAATATAAAGAGGGGGAAAAAAGCAGGCTTTTGTGAATGATTCTTTACAGTAGATTAAATCTTTATAATTCCTGCATGGAAAGGTACAGAAAATATAATACTGTGCCATGATTATTTTTTTTAAATATATTTTTACTTGATAGTGAAAAGCACAACTCTAATGACTATCCTCCAATAAGAAATCTATTATTAGGTTATATTAGGATTTTAGAAGAATATTTGGCAAATACAGCTATAGTAATAATTCTTTTCATTGTAGGTGTACTTCAAGAATATTTTTCAAAAACTGGCCTATCCATATTTTCATCAAGGATATCCTTAATACATGAATAAAACAGTCTTATAAAAGTTTTACAAAGATAAGAAAGAAAGCATATGTTTCAGTAATTATTAAAGTCTTGTATCATTAACTGCCTATTGACCACATTCAGAGCGGATATTCTGTAGATATCTCAAACTAAACATGTTAAAAACCGATCCTGTTATATCTCCTGCATACACATTGTTCTTCTGAACTTCTCTATTTCTATTGATAGTACTATCACCCTTCCAGTCTCACAGATTTGCAATCTTGGCATTATTCTTGATTCCTCATATATACTTCCTTATTTTGTTTATCTGATCAGTTACTAAATCTTGATCTTCCTGCCTTTACATATCTCCCAGTCTTCTCCTTTCTACTACATAGAAACATAAATCTTATCATGTCTTGCTTGGACTGTTGTAGTGGCTTTTTGATTATCTTTTTCAGGTCTTTTCCCACTCCAGTTCATCAGATATATAACTAGTAAAATGATTTTTCTTAAGTGCAAGTCTATCCTTCATTCTCCCTTTTATTAAATTCTAGTAGATTCCCAGTGCTTCCAGGATAAAATAAAAACTCTCCTATTTCTGACTTTCAAATATTTTAACAACCTGGCCTCAGGCCCTTTCCAGTAATATATTATTTCCATTCCTATACCATACAGCCTTGCTAACCTGGGCTTCTTGCCATTCTTTACATATGGTACTCCATTTCCCATTTCTTTGCCTTTGGATGCTTTTTCTTCATTCTTAGAATGGTCTCCTACCTTACCTTTTCCTTATCGAATCCCTTACTTAATTCATTTTTCAGCTCAAGTATAACTTTCTGCATGAGACCTTTTCTAACTTCCTGATCTATGAATTCCTTTGTCCCAAACCTACTTTGTATTTATTTTATAGTATTTCTATTTATAGTGTTTGTATATACATATATAAAATAAGTTCTTTGAGAGCAGAAACTATTTCATTTTTGTTTTTGTAAGTCCAGTTTGTAGCACAGTGCCTGGTACATATTAGCTATCAATTATTGTGCAATGTATAAAGCAAGAGATATATTTTTACAAAGGTGTTGATTATCATCTCGGAAGATGTAAGTTTGAAATGGAGGAAAGAGTGGTGATGTTCTTCAGATGCTTCTTTTTACAGATTCTGTTCTAGCAGTTGCTTCAAGCCACAGAACATTATAGAGTAACTTTAATGAGATCTATGATTTTTCAAGAAATCTATCTCACTATCAATATAGAAAAACTAAAGAGTTAAAAAGTTTTATGGTCAGTTTGTTAAGTTCCTAATGGAACTCTGATTAAAGTTTGGATGCTTGGGGTGGGGAAAGGAGGAAGGACCCTAACTCTGCCACAATTCCTGCCAATGCTCCAGATGTATGTAAGAAATGATATAAGGTATATCATTTAAGAAATGTATTATCTTAAAAGTATTTGGGCTAGTCATAAGTGAAAGGTAACAGATTGACAATCTGAATGCTGTACTGATTTCCACAGTATTAAAAAAATGAAAAAAAAAAACACAACAAAAGATCTGTGTGGGGTAAAATAAGAATGAATTAATTTTGGAATAAATAAGAATTACCCAGGGCTAGTCAACACAAGTGGTTTATGATTAGGACCATTAGCACCACAAAAATGTCAATGAAATCATAGGTCTGTTGAAGTACTGAAAAATTACATAAAGTCTCCATTTACCCCAATTATAATGTAAATTCTTAGAGGAATTCTGAGAGAGCCAGAACCAGAACCATACTCATATGAAGAAAGGCTCATATATGGTCAGGATCTATTTCACTAACTTCTGCTCATTATCCCTTTCCAAAAGAGACTTTGATTCCTTCCAAGAGAGGAGACAGAAAGTTGGGGCTAGAGGTCATTCTGCTGTCTTTAGAAAGAAGGGTTATCAACCTAGAAGTATATCTATCCCTTCCTTTAAATATTGTTTATTTAGGGGATATAATTGGGTTCCTTTTAACTTTTGATTGATTTGTTGTTTGGAAAGGGAAAAGAGATCCCAACTGCTATATCTAAGACTTGACCCCCTTTCCTACCTAATAACACAATGAACATACACAGAAAATGCAAAGTAGTTTATTTATCTGAATTGTGGCAAAACAAAATCAGAGAAATTATATATAGGAAATTATATACTAGACAAGATAGGGTGAAGGAACTTTGCATTGGGAATGAGACAACTCAAATCAACCAAGAGAGAGGGTCCAGCATCTGGTCAAAGGTAATACTTCCAGAAGTCTCTAAAATAGCAAACTGGGAATATGAACATAATGGAGACTGCTAGTTATTCTCACATCTTCCCAGATTCCTGTGTGAGATGTAGCCCAAGAACTGAAGCTGTCTGTCTCTTTCCAATTCTATCTTGCCCCTCATTTTTACTAAGAAAAAGAGAATCCTATCCCAATGGACTTTGGAATAGGAGTTATACAAATTTTAAAAAGGCAGTCCTTTGCTCTCAAGGAGGTTACAACCTAATGGGAGAAGACACAAAAGGAAACTAAAATGGAGCGGGGAGCACTGGGGATACCAACTAGAGCGGCATTATGTTCTATGGCATCCAGACCAAGCAGAGTCACAGATGGGAAATGAAGAATTATTTTTAAAGTCCAGATCCAGCCCTCTATAAAGAATAGCTTTGGGAGTTTAGTATTTTACCCTCCAGCCCCTCAATCATTGGGGAGAGGAGACTGAAAAAAATTGGGAAGATGTTGAATTTAAAAAATTAAACATTGAGATGATGAGATTTTTGGTGGTCAGTTTGTCTTGGGTGAGACATTCTGTTTGCTGGAGTCCAAACCAAACCAGAGATGCAGATGGTAAATCCCTTCTCTCTCTTTCTTTTCTTTTCTTTTACTTTTCTTTAAAGCATCTCTATCTGTGTGTTGTAGCAATGTCTTAAATTATATCTAAGCTGATTACTTTCCTGTCTTTCATGTTTATAAATTTGAGATTATTTATTCTTCCCTGTCCCTCACCATTACTATCCACTTACCAAGTACTAGTAATTCTACCTCTACATCTCTTAAATCTGTCTTTTCTCTCTTTAATATTAACATTCCAGTATAGGTCCTCATACCTATCAGCTGGTTGTCATAACATTCTGACAAGTATTCTGGCCTACTCTCTTCTTCTGATGTCTTTCATATCACTCCCCAAAATAATCTTATACTAACAGGGATGCTCAGATTACTCCTTGTTAGTGTTTTTCTGTTACTTCCTAAGTAAAGCTTGATTTACTTTGTCATCCAAAGCCCTTTCCAATATGGCTACATCCCATCTGCAGAGCCTTTGTCACATATTTTCCTCTACATATCCACAATTCAGAGAGCCAGTAATAGGAAAGAAAACATTTTCTTTTCTCTTCATCTGGGATCTCCAAAATCTGCTAGTTTTTGCTTAATGTTTATTGAGAAGATTCACTTGATTTACCACAGTAGAAAACTGCTTTTGCCTACTTTTACTTGTATCTGGAGATTATAGTGTCTTCAGACTCATTATATTTGTTTCATATTCTTGATTAAATCATAGTGAGCCTAAGCTGTGGATATCTTTCATATCAGGTTCTTTTCAATACCCAAAGAACTTCACAAAGCATATAAAACCTTTCACTTTTTTTAGAAGACCTCTGGTATTCCAATTTCCTTTTATCCTGGATCATCTCAAGCTTGATTTCATCTACAACTTTGCCTGAGTATCTTCCTGGAAGAATTGGGATGATCAGAGAATCTAAACATTGAATTTTTTTCAGAATATGAATGTGGAATGTGGATACAAAGTTTGGAGCTTAACATGGTTCCAACTTATACTTTTATGGAATGGGGCAATGTAAAACAATTGCTTGACAAATTTTACTTTCCAAAAACAAATATTGAAGTGCTTAAGTCTACCCTTGTTCCTGATCCTGTTAATTGGGTATTAAGACCTCTATTTGACTCAAAAGAAGAAGATTTTCATGATTCATCTACAGTTCTAATACATGAAAGTAATTTTTTTTTAAATCAACCATTACAGGTTTCCATAAGATAAGGTTGCAATTTTGTTTTCATGGGTACTCTTATGGAGAAATTTAGAAAACTTTGAGTAGATGACACTAGTAACACTAGACAGTTAAAATACTAGCAAATAAAATAATTTCTACTTTAATATAATATATAGTCACCATGGTATAATGGAAAGAATATTAGCCTAGTGACATTGGTTCTAGTTTAGACTCTACTACCTATATCCTTTAGAGAAGTCACTAAACCTTTTAGTGACCCAGTTTCATATATAAGGTGAGAGTTTAGATGAGATATCTCAGATCACTTTCAGGTCTAAATATATATATGTGTGTATGTGTGTGTGTATGTATCTTTTTTTAACTTGAAGAAAAACTCATTTATGGCATTTTAACACTTTATATAACTATAAAAACTTTTGGCCATGTATAAAAAAGTTTTTTAAAATAAATTTTAATGATGTCTTATAGAAGATATAAAGATATAGATTGTACTACATAAAATAGCTATAAAAAGTTATTGTTTATTTAATGCCCACATTTTTTCTGAAAATATAATGATAGAAAAATCAGTTGATGAAAAGAAAGAGATGTAAACAATATTAAGCATGTAGACAGTGATTTCATCCCCTTTTTGTTTGGTCTATTTACTTTTCTGGTTTTTAGGACTCAAGATTTCTATTCTAATATTTTTCTCATGCTACCTTCACTTTTTTTTTTTAGTTTTTCAGACAATTTTTAATGTGGTCTTAACACTTAATCTACAAATTAATTATCAGTTCACTCAACAAATATTTATTGAGCACTTATAAGGCAGCTTAAACTTCAGTATCTGTTTTATTTTGTTCCATTTCACAAAATATCATAGAAAATAGAGAGCAATTAAAATATAGTCATAACTTTTCCTTGACCTACTGAAGGTGTCATTAATATAGTTCATCTGCCAATCAATAAGTATTTTTAGAAATAGCATATATCCAGTAAAGTATTTCAAGTATAAGTCAAAATAAACTAATAACTTTAAAGAAGAAATAAATTGGTTTTAATTATTAACATACTTTAAAAAAATCTTATTTTCTCATATATACAAAGTTCTTTGGAAAAATGTTTCTGATTTAATATGTCATCTAACAACATTAGACTTTTGCAGAAATGATATACTAATGCTGTGGACAGTATTTTAGAATTTAGAAAATCTTATTTATACAGACTGACAGTTTAAGTTCAATGTTATTTCTTTCAGTTCATAGATACTTAGGTATTTTTTTTAATCTAGCCTAATTTTTTATTTTGTGTAAGTCAGATAGGAAGACTCTACTTAATAGACAGAGATGTCCAGCATATTCAGGTGTTCAGGATAGCCATAAACCTGAAGGTAATTTTTAAAGCCTGTAAACATAAGAAATGACAAGACAACCTAATGAACCAAAGACAGGAAAGTGATGAATGTCAATATCATTGAGTAATTAAAAAAAAAAAAAACAGAAGCAGGATTTGATTAATGGACAGCATAAAGGGAAATTTTACCATTGCTCAGTGGTGCCAAAATCTGCTGGAAAATGACAGGAACATAACAATGAAACAGAAAGAAAAGTTGAAAGGGGAAAGCAGGGACAGAGTCAGTGAATAGCAGACATCTTACCAGGGGATAGAAATGAGAATAGGCAGCAAAGATAGGAAATAGCAGAGAAAACAGAAAATGTCCCAAGATAGGAGAAAGAATGACATACCAGATTAAGAATGATAAATATAGGGTTAAGGAATTCTTCCTCCCAAAACACATTAGCCCCCAGTTTTATTACTGGATATTACAAAATCTGGTCATAATGAAGCTCCTCAATTATTAGGGAAATGTTTTTATTATATTTAACATTCATTGTTTAATAAGGAAAGAAAGTATTTAATTTGGTTAAGAAACAGTCCCACCTTTAGTAGTTAAAAAAGAATTTTAGAATGTACAAAATTAATTTTAAGTTATCAGGAAACTTGGTGCATTCCCTAGTCATTCTTGATAACTGAGATATTATTAATGCATAATTTCTTGCAATGCATATTGGAAAGAGGCATTGTTCTTATGATATACCTATGTTAATGGTTGTTTTTTTCTTGCTTCAATGTCCACATTTGTGAACATTTTGTATAATCTAATAAAAAAAATTGCATTGGTCTCTAGTTGACAGTTATCTTGGTATTCTACATACTATATACTCGTTACTGTATCCATTTTTATGAAAATTAGAAATTTGTATGTATTCTACCTAAAATTTCCATCTAATAACAGAGATGGAATAATGATGTATTTAATGAATATAACAAGAAATAATGTAATGTTTAATAGGATAAAAGTTAGATGACATTGCTGAGATCTAGACAAGGTGGCAGTAAAATCTAGGCAAGATTTTAGCATATGAAAATCTTGAGTATTTAGTGAGTGAATCATTGCATACATATAAGATTGTAAGAAGGTTAAAAGTAGAGAAATTTAAATGTTCAAGTTTGGCTTTAAAAAACTGACAAAGGAAGATAAGTCAACATCTTGGTGTTGTTAAATGTAATATACTTTGCTATTCCAGGGGCAGATTCTAGGATGAAAGCCCAGAAAATGTGCTTGTATTTAGTATTTTAATGACTTGGTATTTGCCTAGACTTGTAGCACCTCTGTCCTGGTTCCCTGGACCGAAGGTTGGTTTCAGGTTCTTGGAACCCACTCAGAACCATGTGATTAATGTTTGTCTGGGGAATTCAAAGGACCATTACTTATTGGGAAATGGATCTCTTATTTTTTCCTGTGTCTGGTACAAAAATGATATCTAATGGAAGTTTCTAAAACTTGAATGTTTAGTAGGCTGATCTAATAAATGAGCAGAACCAGGAGATCATTATATACTTTAACAATGATATTCTATGAGGATGTATTCTGATGGAAGTGGATTTCTTCGACAAAAAGAAGATCTAACTCAGTTTCAGTTGATCAAGGATGGACAGAAGCAGCTACACCCAAAGAAAGAACACTGCGAAATGAATGTAAACTGCTTGCATTTTTGTTTTTCTTCCCAGGTTATTTATACCTTCTGAATCCAATTCTCCCTGTGCAACAAGAGAACTGTTCGGTTCTGCAAACATATATTGTATCTAGGATATACTGTAACCTATTTAACATGTATAGGACTTGCCATCTAGGGGAGGAGGTGGAGAGAGAGAGGGGAAAAATCGGAACAGAAATGAGTGCAAGGGATAATGTTGTAAAAAATTACCCAGGCATGGGTTCTGTCAATAAAAAGTTATTAAAAAAAAACAAAAACAAAAACAAAAAAAAACCTTCGATGACTGGAGGAGAGAATGAAATTGATGACTTTACACAAATCTGCTTCACTTAAATCCATCCAATTCAATTGATGATGTTATTGTTCCTATTTAAGAATGAAGGATGAAAAACAGAAGTATTTTGTCAATAAAACATTCTCATCTTTTGAAAAAAGAAAAAAGAAAACAGCTGCACAGTGGTAGCCTTTTTTTATAGTGGCAAGAAACTGGAAAACTGAATGGTTGCCCATCAATTGGAGAATGAATAAATTGTGGTATATGAATGTTATTGAATATTATTATTCTTTAAGAAACAACCAACAGAATGATTTCAGAGAGACCTGGAGAGACCTACATGAATTGATGCTAAGTGAAATGAACAGAATCAGGAGATCATTATACACAGCAACAACAAGATTATACATGATTAATTCTGATTGATGAAGCTCTCTTCAATAGTGAGATGATTCAAACTAGTTCCAATTGTTCAGTGATGAAGAGAGCCATCTACACCCAGAGAGAGTACTGTGGGAACTGAGTGTGGACCACAACATAGCATTTTCACTCTTTCTGTTGTTTTTTGCTTGCATTTAGTTTTTTCCTCAGGTTTTTTTTTTTTAAATTTCCTTCTTGATCCATTTTTCTCTTGTTCAGCAAGATAAATAATTGTATAAATATGTATACATATATTAGATTTAACATATATTTAACATATTTAACATGTATTAGACTACCTACTGTGTAGGGGAGGGGTGGGGAGAAGGAGTGGAAAATTTGGAACAGAAGGTTTTGCAAGGATCAAGGTTGAAAAATTATCCATGCATATGTTCTATAAATAATAAAAAAAGCTTTAATTAAAAAAAAGAAAGCTGAATAAAACTCTGGAAGCTGGGGAAAGTGCATTCTCCACCCTGAAGCAGAGACCTATTTTAACAATGACTTAAAAGTCAAATAATAAGTGGGAAAATGAACAAAAAACAAAAAAAATCTTATCATAGAAAGTTAGTATCATGACAAGGAAGATCAAAACATATACCTAGAAGATACAAAGTCAAAGCTTCTATATCTAAAAGCCTCCAAGAAAAATATAAATGAACCTTATTTATTTATTTTTTAAAAATTTTTTTATTGACAGAACCCACGCCAGGGTAATTTTTTACAACATTATCCCTTGCACTCACTTCTGTTCCGATTTTTCCCCTCCCTCCCTCTACCCCCTCCCCCAGATGGCAAGCAGTCCTTTACATGTTAAATAGGTTACAGTATATCCTAAATACAATATATGTGTGCAGAACCGAACAGTTCTCTTGTTGCACAGAGAGAATTGGATTCAGAAGGTATAAATAACCCGGGAAGAAAAACAAAAATGCAAGCAGTTTATATTCATTTCTCCGTGTTCTTTCTTTGGGTGTAGCTGCTTCTTTCCATCCTTGATCAATTGAAACTGAATTAGCTCTCTTTATCGAAGAGATCCACTTCTATCAGAATACATCCTCAAACAGTATCATTGTTGAGGTATATAATGATCTCCTGGTTCTGCTCATTTCACTTAGCAGAATTAATCTTAGACCATAGAATATTTCAAAAAAGGATTTTGAAAGTAAAGTAAGAAAGGCAGAGGAAAATTGGGAATAAAAATGAGAGTGATGCAAGAAAATTATGAAAACAAGTCAACTGATTGGTAAAGGAGACAAAAAATACTAAAATTATACCTTAAAAACCATACTAGGCCAAATGATAAAGGAAGAGCTATTAAGGAGAAGAATGCCAAAAAATTCATTTAAGGGAAAAAAATCCTTCTTAATAAGTAGAATTGATCAGATGTAAATGGACAGACAGAAATTTTCCCTGAAGAAAATTTTAATGACCGCGTATTTAAAATCAGCCAGAGTCAGGAATTCAGGTTAAGGGGAAAATCTTCAATCTTTATTGAAGTGAAGAGGTGAATAAGGATTGCGATAGCAATATGGGCAAGAAGGATTGCGATAGCAATATGGGCAGCTGCGACAGGAAGCCAGCTAGCAGAGAGAGACCTGAGCTGAAAAGCCGTTGCAATGGCAATGCGAGCAGTCTCTCCTTCCCCTTCCTTTTCCACTCTCCTGCCTCCACCCACCAAAATCGTCATTTCCTATACAACACATCAGAACTTGCACAAAGAGTGGGCGGGGGCCATTCTTTCTCCAAGCTTATATATTAATAGATTATGGTCCAATTACTATTTAGCCTCATGTGCTTGGGACCTCAGTGCATCAACCCGAGCCTCAGCCCATTACAGAAAATAATTCCTTAAAAATTAGAATTGAGCAATTAGAAGCTAATGACTTTATTTTTTTTTAATTTTTATTTAATAATTACTTTATATTGACACTCATTTCTGTTCCGATTTTTTTCTCCCTCCCTTCCTCAACCCCCTCCCCTAGATGGCAAGCAGTCCTTTATATGTTGGATATGTTGCAGTATATCCTAGATACAATATATGTTTGCAGAACCGAACAGTTCTCTTGTTGCATAGGGAGAATTGGATTCAGAAGGTATAAATAATCCGGGAAGAAAAACAAAAATGCAGATAGTTCACATTCGTTTCCCAGTGTTCTTTCTTTGGGTGTAGCTGCTTTTGTCCATCATTTATCAATTGAAACTCAGGTCTCTTTGTCAAAGAAATCCACTTCCATCAAAATATGTCCTCATACAATATTGTTGTCGAAGTGTATAATGATCTCCTGATTCTGCTCATTTCACTTAGCATCAGTTCATGTAAGTCTCGCCAGTCCTCTCTGTATTCATCCTGCTGGTCATTTCTTACAGAACAATAATATTCCATAACATTCATATACCACAATTTACCCAGCCATTCTCCAATTGATGGGCATCCATTCATTTTCCAGTTTCTAGCCACTACAAACAGGGCTGCTACAAACATTTTGGCACATACAGGTCCCTTTCCCTTCTTTAGTATTTCTTTGGGATATAAGCCCAATAGAAACACTGCTGGATCAAAGGGTATGCACAATTTGATAATTTTTTGGGCAAAATTCCAGATTGCTCTCCACAATGGTTGGATTCGTTCACAACTCCACCAACAATGCATTAGTGTCCCAGTTTTCTCGCATCCCCTCCAACATTCATCATTATTTTTTCTTGTCATCTTAGCCAATCTGACAGGTGTGTAGTGGTATCTCAGAGTTGTCTTAATTTGCATTTCTCTGATCAATAATGATTTGGAACACTCTTTCATATGAGTGGTAATAGTTTCAATTTCATCTTCTGAAAATTGTCTGTTCATATCCTTTGACCATTTATCAACTGGAGAATGGTTTGATTTCTTATAAATTTGAGTCAGTTCTCTATATATTTTGGAAATGAGGCCTTTATCAGAACCTTTAACTGTGAAAATGTTTTCCCAGTTTGTTGCTTCCCTTCTAATCTTGTTTGCATTAGTTTTATTTGTACAAAGGCTTTTTAATTTGATGTAATCAAAATTTTCTATTTTGTGATCAGTAATGGTCTCTAGTTCATCTTTGGTCACAAATTTCTTTCTCCTCCACAAGTCTGAGAGATAAACTATTCTATGTTCTTCTAATTTATTTATAATCTTGTTCTTTATGCCTAGGTCATAGACCCATTTTGATCTTATCTTGGTATATGGTGTTAAGTGTGGGTCCATGCCTAATTTCTGCCATACTAATTTCCAATTATCCAGCAGTTTTTATCAAATAATGAATTCTTTTCCCAGAAGTTAGGGGCTTTGGGTTTGTCAAACACTAGATTGCTATAGTTGACTATTCTGTCTTGTGAACCTAGCCTTTTCCACTGATCCACTAATCTATTTCTTAGCCAATACCAAATGGTTTTGGTGACTGCTGCTTTATAATATAATTTTAGATCAGGTACAGCTAGGCCACCTTCATTTGATTTTTTTTTTCATTAATTCCCTTGAGATTCTCGATTTTTTATTGTTCCATATGAATTTTGTTGTTATTTTTTCTAGATCAATAAAATATTTTCTTGGAAGTCTGATTGGTATAGCACTAAATAAATAGATTAGTTTAGGGAGTATTATCATCTTTATTATGTTCGCTCGGCCGATCCAAGAGCACTTAATATTTTTCCAATTATTTAAGTCTGACTTTATTTTTGTGGAGACTTTTTTATAATTTTGCTCATATAATTCCTGACTTTCCTTTGGTAGATAGATTCCCAAATATTTTATGGTATCAACAGTTATTCTGAATGGAATTTCTCTTTGTATCTCTTGCTGTTGGGTTTTGTTGGTGATGTATAAAAATGCTGAGGATTTATGGGGATTTATTTTGTAGCCAGCTACTTTGCTAAAATTATGAATTATTTCCAATAGCTTTTTAGTAGAATCTCTGGGGTTCTCTAGGTATACCATCATATCATCTGCAAAGAGTGATAGTTTGGTTTCCTCATTGCCTATTCTAATTCCTTTAATATCTTTCTCGACCCTTATTGCCGAGGCTAGTGTTTCTAATATGATATTAAATAATAATGGTGATAGTGGGCAACCTTGCTTCACTCCAGATCTTACTGGGAAAGGTTCCAGTTTTTCCCCATTGCATATGATGCTTACTGATGGTTTTAAATATATGCTCTTGACTATTTTAAGGAAAAGTCCATTTATTCCTATGCTCTCAAGTGTTTTTATTAGGAATGGATGTTGGATTTTATCAAATGCTTTTTCTGCATCTATTGAGATGATCATATAGTTTTTGTTTGTTTGGTTATTGATATAGTCAATTATGCTAATAGTTTTCCTAATATTGAACCAGCCCTGCATTCCTGGTATAAATCCTACTTGGTCATAGTGTATTATCCTGGGGATGATTTTCTGTAATCTTTTTGCTAATATTTTATTTAAGATTTTAGCATCAATATTCATTAGGGAGATTGGTCTATAATTTTCTTTCTCTGTTTTCAGCCTACCTGGTTTAGGTATCAGTACCATGTCTGTGTCATAAAAGGAGTTTGGTAGGACTCCTTCAATCCCTATTTTTTCAAATAGTTTATATAACATTGGAGTTAATTGTTCTTTAAATGTTTGGTAGAATTCAGATGTAAATCCATCTGGTCCTGGGGATTTTTTCTTAGGGAGTTGATTGATAGTTTGTTCTATTTCTTTTTCTGAGATGGGAGTGTTTAGGATATTTACTTCTTCCTCTGTTAGTTTGGGCAAGCTATATTTTTGGAGGTATTTTTCTATTTCATTGAAGTTGTCGAATTTATTGGTATAAAGTTGGGCAAAGTAACTCCTAATTATTGCTCTAATTTCCTCTTCGTTAGTGGTGAGTTCTCCCTTTTCATTTTTAAGACTAACAATTTGATTTTCCTCTTTCCTTTTTTTAATCAGATTTACTAAGGGTTTGTCTATTTTGTTGGTTTTTTCATAAAACCAACTCTTAGTTTTATTAATCAATTCAATAGTTTTTTTACTTTCAATTTTATTGATCTCACCTTTTATTTTTAGAATTTCAAGTTTAGTGTTTGACTGGGGGTTTCTAATTTGTTCCTTTTCTAGCATTTTTAATTGCAAACCCAATTCATTGACCTTCTCTTTCTCTATTTTATACAAATAGGCCTCTAGAGATATGAAATTTCCCCTTATTACCGCTTTGGCTGCATCCCATACATTTTGGTATGATGTCTCATTATTATCGTTTTCTTGGGTGGTTATTAATTATGTCTATGATTTGCTGTTTCACCCAATCATTCTTTAGTATGAGATTATTTATTTTCCAATTATTTTTTGGTCTACTTCCCCCTGGTTTTTTGTTGAATGTAATTTTCATTGCATTGTGGTCTGAAAAGGATACATTTACTATTTCTGCCTTACTGCATTTGAGTTTGAGGTTTTTATGTCCTAATATATGGTCAAGTTTTGTATAGGTTCCATGAACTGCTGAAAAGAAAGTGTATTCCTTTCTGTCTCCATTACATTTTCTCCAGAGATCTATCATATCTAACTTGTCTAGTATTCTATTTATCTCTTTGACTTCTTTCTTATTTATTTTGTGGTTTGATTTATCTAATTCTGAGAGTGCAAGGTTGAGATCTCCCACTATTATAGTTTTACTGTCTATTTCTTCTTGCAGCTCTCTTAGTTTCTCTTTTAAGAATTTAGATGCTACCCCACTTGGTGCATATATGTTTAATATAGATAGTGCTTCATTATCCATGCTACCCTTTAGCAAGATATAGTGTCCTTCCTTATCTCTCTTGATTATATCAATTTTTGCTTTAGCTTGATCTGAGATCAGGATGGCTACCCCTGCTTTTTTGACTTCACCTGAAGCATAGTAGATTTTGCTCCAACCTTTTACCTTTAACCTGTATGTATCTCCCCGCTTCAGGTATATTTCCTGTAAACAACATATTGTAGGATTCTGGCTTTTAATCCATTCTGCTAATCGCTTCCTCTTTATGGGGGAGTTTACCCCGTTCACGTTTATGGTTAGAATGACCAATTCTGTATTCCTTGCCATCTTGTTAACCCCGGTTTATGCTTTTCTCCCTTCTTTCCCCTTTCCCCCCCTTCCCAGTATTAAGCTTGTGAGCACCACTTGCTTCTCACAGCCCTCCCTTTTTAGTATCCCTCCCCCGCCGTAGAGTTCCTCCCCCTATCTTACCCCTTTCCCTCCCAGTTCCCGTATTCCCTTCCGCTTAGCTTATTCCTTCCCTTTTCACTTTTCCCTTCTCACTTTTCAATGAGGTGGGAGAAGTAATATGTCTTAAGATTTTTCACTTAAAGCCAATTCTGAAGGCAGTAAGATACCCACTATATTCATCCCCCTCCATTCTTTCTCTCAGATATAATAGGTTTCCTATGCCTCTTCATGAGATATACTACCCCCACTTTACCCTTTTTCTGATACAATGTCCTTTCCACATCAATTTCTAGAACAAGGTATACATGTATTCTTTATACATCTATATAGTCAAAATATAGTTCCCAAGATTAATCTTTACCTTTTTAGATTTTTCTTGAGTTCTATATTTGTAGATCAAACTTTTTGTTAAGTTCTGGCTTTTTCATCAGAAATAGATGAAATTCGCTTACTTCGTTGAATGTCCATCTTCTTCCCTGGAAAAAGATGCTCATTCTCGCTGGGTAAGTTATTTTTGGTTGCATACCAAGTTCCTTAGCCTTTCAGAATATCATATTCCAGGCTCTTCGATCTTTTAATGTGGATGCTGCCAGATCCTGGGTGATCCTTATTGTGGCTCCTTGATACTTGAATTGGGTTTTTCTAGCCGCTTGCAATATTTTCTCCTTCATCTGCCAGTTCTGGCATTTGGCCACTATATTCCTTGGTGTTTTGATTTTAGGATCCCTTTCAGTGGGTGATCGATGAATCCTTTCAATGTTTATTTTTTCCTCTGTTCCTATGACTTCTGGGCAGTTCTCTTTGATAATTTCCTGGAAAATAGTGTCCAGGCTCTTTTTTTCATCATGTTTTTTCTGGAAGTCCAATGATTCTCAGATTGTCTCTCCTGGATCTGTTTTCCAGGTCTGTTGTCTTCCCCAGAAGGTATTTCACATTTTTCTCCATTGTTTGATTTTTTTGGATTTGCTTGACTGATTCTTCTTTTCTCCTCGAGTCATTCAATTCCATTTGTTCAATTCTGATTTTCAGTGAAGTATTTTCTTCACTCACTTTTTAAAAATCTTTTTCTAATTGTCCCATTGAGTTCTTTTGTTCTGTGGAATTTTTTTCCATTTCGCCAATTTTGTTTTCCAGTTCTCCAATCCTATTTTTCAAGGATTTTACTTCTTTATCCACTCTCTCTTTAACTTTCTCCAGGCTCTTTTGCCAAGCTTCCCTCTCCTTTTGCCAAGCCTCACTCTGCTTTCCCCATTTTTCTTCTAGATCCCTTATGAGAGCCTTTTTAATTACTTCTATGAGGTTCATCTGTGCTGAGGAACAGATGATCTCTTCCTTTGGGGATTCACCTGGAGACAGTCTGTTTTTAGTCTCCTCAGGATTTAGAGTCTGTTCTCTATCTGTGTAGAAGCTGTCAAGGGTTAAAGTCCTCTTCAGCTTCTTGCTCATTCTGTCTAATAATCAAAGACAAACTACCAAAGAAAAACAGAAAAAACTGGAGTCTTTCTTTGGGGGAGGGGTTGGGTATGTTATCAAGCTTCCTCTACAGCCTGCAGGGGGCAGCAGTGAGCCACTAGCAGGACTGTGTTGCGTGTGCGCTCTGAGATCCCAGAGCGTGCTGAGTCACTGGGGGGGGGGGGGGGAGGGGAAGGGGGAGAGCGGCCAGGACCCGAGAGACTCCAGCTGTTTGGGGTTGTATTCTTCAGCCCCGGTGTTTTTAGCTTCTCTGCTGGGCTGCTGACTTGCTGCCGGAGCAAAGTATCCAAACCTGTAGCGAAGCTCTCCCCGCAGAGACGGCTGCGATCACTCCCCACCCCATCTCCAGTCTGCTCCCGTGCTCTCACTGCCGCTGCCCGCCACCTGCGCCCGATCTAAAACCGTCCCAGCCCTCCAGTAAAGACAGACCTTTCTTGGCGAATCTCAAGGATGGCTTCTCTTGCTAACTATTTGTGGTGGGTTTTTTCAGTCAAGCATTAATTTAGAGGCTTGTAATGAAATGGATAGTGAGAGAAAGCGTGGAGCTTATGCAGCTGTGTGCCTCCTCTCCGCCATCTTAACCGGAAGTCCAGCTAATGACTTTATGAAACATCAAAAAGCAATAAAGCAAAACCAAAAAATGAAAAAATAGAAGACAACATGAAATATCTCATTAAAAAAACAACTGACCTGGAAAATAGATCCAGGAGAGGTAATATTAAAATTATTGAACTACCTGAAAGTCATGACCAAAAAAGAACCTTGAAATCATCTTTCAAGAAATTTTCAAGGAAAATTATTCTGATATTCTAGAATCAGAGGGCAAATTAGAAATAGAAAGAATCCACTGACCGCCTTCTGAAAGAGAACCCCAAATGAAAACTCCCAGGAATATTATAGTCAAATTCAAGAGTTCTCAGATCAAGGAGAGTCTATTACAAGGAATCATAAAGAAACAATTCAAATATTCTGATGCCATAGTTCAGATAGCATAATATTTAGCAGTTTCTATATTAAAGGACAAGAGGGCTTAGAATAAGATATTACAAAAGACAAAGGAGCCTGGATTACTATCAAGAATCATGTATCCAGCAAAATTGAGGATAATCTTTCAGGGAAAAAAAAATGGCCGTTCAATGAAATATAAAGACTTGCAAGGATTCTTGATGAAAAGACCAGAGCTGAATAAAAAATTTGACTTTTAAATACAAGACTTGAGAAGCATAAAATATTAAATGGAAAAGGAAAATCATGAGGGATTTAATAAAGGTTCAACTGATTACATTCCTAAGATCACATATGGAAGATTACATTTGTAACTCATAAGAACTTTCTCATTATTAGGACAATTAGAAGGAGAATATATAAACAGAGGGCACTGGTATCAGTTGAATATGAAAGCATGCCATCTAAAAATAAAAGTAAGGGGTGAGAGAGGAATGCATTGGGTGAAGAAAAAGGAAGAGGTAGCATGAATAAATTATCTCACAAAAAGGACAAGAAAAAGCTTTTATAGTGAAGGGAAAGATGAGAGAGGTAAGCTAAAGTGAGTGAACCTTATTCTCATCAGAATTGGTTCAAAGAATAGCATACAACCTCAACTGAGTACAGGAATATATCTTTCTCTATAGAAAAGTATGAGGTAAAGGGCTTAAAAGAAGGGTGGATGATAGCAAATTGGGGGAAGTAGTAGATAGAAGAAAAATACTTTTGAGGAGGGACAGGGTGAAAGGATAGAGAAATAGAATAAAAAGGGGAGGAATAGAATTAAGGGAAACACAGTGAGCAATAGTGCGTGTGAAAAAAATTATGCAAGTTTCTCTGATAAAGGCCTCATTTTTTGAACATACAGAGATCTGAATCAAATTTATAAAAATAAGAGCCATTCCCCAACTAATGAATAATCAAAAGATATGAACAGTTTTCAAATGAAGTAATCTAAGCCATTTATAGCCATATAAGAAAGTGTTCTAAATCAGTATTGATTGGAGGAATGCAGATTGCAAAAATTCTGAGGTAGTACATCATGCATATTTAGATTGGTTAATGGGACAGAAAAGGAAATAACAAATGTTGGAGGGGATGTGGGAAAAAAAGATTTTAGTGCACTGTTTGATGAAATGGTAAAATGATTCAACCACTCTTTAGAACAATCTGGAGCTGTGCCCAAAGAACTATAGAAGTGTATATACCTTTTGACCTAGAAATGCTACTACTAGGTCTGTATGCAAAAGAAGATTTTTTTTTTAAAAAAAAAAAGAGGAAAAGTTCCTATATATAACAATATTTATAGCAGCTCCCTTATGGTGTGAAGGAGTTGGAAATTGGCTGGATGCCCATAAATTGGGAATGGTTAAAGAAATTGTGCTATGTGATTGTGATGAAATACTATTGTGCTAAAAGAAATGATAGGCAGAAAATTGATGAGCAGAAAATCCTGGAAAAAATTATACAAGTTGATTCAAAGTGAAATGTCTTGTGTGCATAGTAACAACAATATTGTAAAATTGTCAGTAATATGATAATCCAAGACAACTTATGATGAAAAATGCTATCCATCCCTAGACAAATAATTGATGGTGTCTGAATAGAGAATGAGGTGTACATTCTTAAACTTTATTTTTCCTGAGATTTTTTTTTGTTTTTTCCCCCTAACATGACTATTATGGAATTTTTAAAAAAGCAACTTAGTTTTTAACAGATTGGTAACCATGCTAGTTATCTTACTAATTGATTAAAAAATATTTATAGATCAAAAGGTAGCATTTAAAGCTATTTTTTAAAAAGTGCTTTTCTATGATTATATTAAAGTCATTCAAAATTTTGTAACAAATATGACTATGAAGAGAGCTTTTTTCAAAGAGCCTCTGTGAAAATAAAATATCAGCCTCTGTGAAATATGAAAATAATCTCACTAAAAGTGTTTGTCAGGATCATGGAGGATAAAGTGTAAATCTCAATTTTATTTTCTGTTTACACTAAGACTTTCTAGATGCTTTGATTTACAGATGACATGATCATTTTACCTATCAATCTGTAAACACTACAGGCCTATCCAGTAAGATCTGTGATTGTTCAGTTGGTTCTACCATACATACTCGAAAGGACAATAGATGAAGGACATGGCTTGCCTGCATGCTGATATATACATGGATAGAGAGGCTATTGAATTGCATAATTAATATTGTCCCATTGTCTTGGGCAGGAACTGCCAGTGCACAGTGACCTGTGTAAAGAATTAATTAGGAATTACAGATCAGGCTAGTTCTTATTTGTGACTTTTACTTAGCCCAAATTACTTGTTATTCAAAGATTCCAATCCAGCTTATACTATCAGGCTGTAACAAATGTAACAACATTTGGTGTAATTTTTCACCAAAAATTTCAATCCCTCCCCTTCAAAAAAACAAGCAAACCAAAAACTCAATCATACTTAGAATAATTAAATTGTAGGTTATACAAAGGGCTGTGAAAAGCCATACAGTGATTAATAAGTAAGTTGAGGCATATAAAAAAGGGCATAAAAGACACCATTGAGAGACATGTGTGATTAGAAAATGGAATGTGTCATGTAGAGTGTGACACCTCAAGTACTATTCTGGTAAGCCTACAAGGAAGATTTATTTACAATATGTGAAAAAGAAGCATGGAATGTGAAGGCATGGGGTAGGTTTTGAATTATATTCTTTAGAATAAATGTCAGCACCAGAGAGATGTATCTCGAGTAATCTTGACTTATGGATCATTTTGAAGGATAGCGATAATTTTCTCTATAAACAATAATGTATTTAACAATATTAGGAGTGAATAAATGTTTATAAAGGAAGTAAGTCCTGGTTTATAGGGAAGCTTTATAGAAAACCATTTACTTTTATGTATGTGAATTTTTAACCTAATTTCAAGGATTTCAGACATATTTTGCTGGAGTATCCATACAATAGAGTGTGGTGTTTTGATAATCCTGAATACATTTTGTTTTATATCTCAATTATCTCTATTCTGAGTCCATGACTTCTTTTTCAGGATAATAGCATGTTTCATCTTGAATTTCTGGAATTGTTATAGATCAGTGTGTTAATCAAAATTCATAAATCTTTCAAAAGTTAGTCTTTACAGTATTCTATTAATGCATAAATTCTCCTGGTTCTACTCAGTTTACTCTGCATCAATTCATATAAGTCTTCTCAAGTTTCCTTGAATCCATTCCTTTCATCTTATAGTACAAGAGTATTCTATCACATACCTGTATTATAACTTGTTAGGCATTTCCCAATTGATGGGCATCCCTAAGTTTTTAATTCTTTGCCACAGAAAGAGTTACAGAAGTATAGAAATGTTTATGTACAGTTGGGTCCTTTTCTTCTTTCGTTAACATCATGCATCTTACTAACTATAGAACTAGTAGTGGTATAATTGGTCAGAGGGCATGCCGAATTTAATGAGGAACATAATTATGAATTTTTTTCCCAGAATGACTGGACTAGTTCAAAAGCAAATGTACCCAGGCCTTATATTCTTCTCAAGGAATATAATATCTACAACGAGGGAAGTGATAGATGCATTGTATTCTTATTTTGTTAAGGCCACATCCAGACTATTAATGTCCAGTTCTGGGGACTACTTTTTAGGAAAGTCTGGATCAGTTGGAAGAGCATCCTGAGAGGAGCATCCAGGATGGTGAAGAATCTTATATATAGTATGAGGATCATTGAAGGAACTCAGAATGGTTAACATGGAGGAGAGAAGACTCCAAAGGGAGTCTCATAAGGGGAGTATATGATAGCTGTCTTTTAAAGTATTTGAAGGGCTATCACATAGAAGAATGATTTAGAATTGTTTTCCTGGACTTCAGAAGGTAGAATATTTGTTATCAGTTGTAAAGAGGCAACTTTAGACTTCATAAAAGAAAAAAACTTTTATAACAAGTAGTTTTCTAAAATTGATATGGCTTGGAAACTAGTAATGGAAATCCTAGCACTAGGCATCTTCCATCAAAGGTTGGATGGCTTATTCGGTATTAACATAGAAGAGAGTCTTGTGAAAGTATAGGTTAGACAAGAAGATCTCTGAAGTCCTTTTGAGAGTGAGTGCTGTTTTCATTCTCTTCCCTTTTTAACCCATTTTTTCATATTGACACCCCCCACACACACACACTGCATGAATAAATATAGCTTTATACAATTCCTCTGTTTAAAACCCTTTAGCAACTACCAAATAAAGTTCATATTTTTCCTGGCATGCAAAGTCTCCACAATCTGCCATCACACTATCTTCCCAAATTTATATTTCATTGTAGTATATTCCACGTGTATCATATTTTGGGCAAAACTGAACTACTGCCTGACCCCTACCCTTATCCCAGTACCTGCTTCCCAATTTCATTCCTCCGTGTTTTTGCTCACATGGTTTCTTTTGACTGTAATGTTTTCTTCTTGCCCACCTATTGAATTTCTATTCATTATGTAAAGTTCAGCTTAAATGCCTCTTATCTTCATGAAACTTTCTCTGGTACTATATTTGGAAACTGTATCTGGTGCTAACCTTTGGCCCCTCAGTCATCACAGAGCATTTTGCAGGCACTACTGTTAGGCATATTGTAGATACTTGTATATTTGTATAGTGGAAAGTTTATACCATTGACTCAGAAACTATATGTTTATCTCTTTCCTGATATTTAGCATAATCCTATGTACACAATAAAGACTTACTTTGTGGTGTTTTTCTTCTTTAAAATATAATAGTTCTCTCTGAGAGCAGATTTCTCAGGGAGGTTTTCTGGAGGCAGCCTTAGTTTCAGTTAAAAGTAATAATCACCCCAAACGCAGCCAGGTGATAAAAGTTCAAATGTTTATTTCTTATCTCTTTCCAAGCCCAGTTAGCTTTCTTTCTTTTTTTTTTTAAGCTTTAATTTTTTTTATTTTTTTTAAATTTTTATTTAATAATTACTTTATATTGACAGAATCCATGCCAGGGTAATTTTTTTTACAACATTATCCTTTGCACTCGTTTCTGTTCCGATTTTTCCCCTCCCTCCCTCCATCCCCTCCCCTAGATGGCAAGCAGTCCTATATATGTTGGATATGTTGCAGTATATCCTAGATACAATATATGTTTGTAGAACTGAACAGTTCTCTTGTTGCACAGGGAGAATTGGATTCAGAAGGTATAAATAACCCGGGAAGAAAAACAAAAATGCAGATAGTTCACATTCGTTTCCAGTGTTCTTTCTTTGGGTGTAGCTGCTTCTGTCCATCATTTATCAATTGAAACTCAGTTAGGTCTCTTTGTCAAAGAAATCCACTTCCATCAAAATATGTCCTCATACAATATCGTTGTCGAAGTGTATAATGATCTCCTGGTTCTGCTCATTTCACTTAGCATCAGTTCATGTAAGTCTCGCCAGTCCTCTCTGTATTCATCCTGCTGGTCATTTCTTACAGAACAATAATATTCCATAACATTCATATACCACAATTTACCCAGTCATTCTCCAATTGATGGGCATCCATTCATTTTCCATTTTCTAGCCACTACAAATAGGGCTGCTACAAACATTTTGGCACATACAGGTCCCTTTCCCTTCTTTAGTATTTCTTTGGATATAAGCCCAATAGAAACACTGCTGGATCAAAGGGTATGCACAATTTGATAACTTTTTGGGCATAATTCCAGATTGCTTTCCAGAATGGTTGGATTCATTCACAACTCCACCAACAAGGCATTAATGTCCCAGTTTTCCCGCATCCCCTCCAACATTCATCATTATTTTTTCCTGTCATCTTAGCCAATCTGACAGGTGTGTAGAGGTATCTCAGAGTTGTCTTAATTTGCATTTCTCTGATCAATAATGATTTGGAACACTCTTTCATATGAGTAGTAATAGTTTCAATTTCATCCTCTTAAAAATTGTCTGTTCATATCCTTTGACCATTTATCAATTGGAGAATGGCTTGATTTCTTATAAATTTGAGTCAGTTCTCTATATATTTTGGAAATGGGGCCTTTATCAGAACCTTTAACTGTGAAGATGTTTTCCCAGTTTGTTGCTTCCCTTCTAATCTTGTTTGCATTAGTTTTGTTTGTACAAAGGCTTTTTAATTTGATGTAATCAAAATTTTCTATTTTGTGATCAGTAATGGTCTCTAGTTCATCTTTGGTCACAAATTTCTTTCTTCTCCACAAGTCTGAGAGATAAACTATCCTATGTTCCTCTAATTTATTTATGATCTCGTTCTTTATGCCTAGGTCATGGACCCATTTTGATCTTATCTTGGTATATGGTGTTAAGTGTGGGTACATGCCTAATTTCTGCCATGCTAATTTCCAATTATCCCAGCAATTTTTATCAAATAATGAATTCTTATCCCAGAAGTTAGGGTCTTTGGGTTTGTCAAACACTAGATTGCTATAGTTGACTATTCTGTCTTGTGAACCTAGCCTTTTCCACTGATCCACTAATCTATTTCTTAGCCAATACCAAATGGTTTTGGTGACTGCTGCTTTATAATATAATTTTAGATCAGGTACAGCTAGGCCACCTTCATTTGATTTTTTTTTTCATTAATTCCCTTGAGATTCTCGATTTTTTATTGTTCCATATGAATTTTGTTGTTATTTTTTCTAGATCATTGAAATATTTTCTTGGAAGTCTGATTTGTATAGCACTAAATAAATAGATTAGTTTAGGGAGTATTGTCATCTTTATTATGTTCTCTCGGCCGATCCAAGAGCACTTAATATTTTTCCAATTATTTAAGTCTGACTTTATTTTTGTGGAGACTTTTTTATAATTTTGCTCATATAATTCCTGACTTTCCTTTGGTAGATAGATTCCCAAATATTTTATGGTATCAACAGTTATTATGAATGGAATTTCTCTTTGTATCTCTTGCTGTTGGGTTTTGTTGGTGATGTATAAAAATGCTGAGGATTTATGGGGATTTATTTTGTATCCAGCTACTTTGCTAAAATTATGAATTATTTCTAATAGCTTTTTAGTAGAATCTCTGGGGTTCTCTAGGTATACCATCATATCATCTGCAAAGAGTGATAGTTTGGTTTCCTCATTGCCTACTCTAATTCCTTTAATATCTTTCTCGACCCTTATTGCCGAGGCTAGTGTTTCTAATACGATATTAAATAATAATGGTGATAGTGGGCAACCTTGCTTCACTCCAGATCTTACTGGGAAAGGTTCCAGTTTTTCCCCATTGCATATGATGCTTACTGATGGTTTTAAATATATGCTCCTGACTATTTTAAGGAAAAGTCCATTTATTCCTATGCTCTCAAGTGTTTTTATTAGGAATGGATGTTGGATTTTATCAAATGCTTTTTCTGCATCTATTGAGATGATCATATGGTTTTTGTTTGTTTGGTTATTGATATAGTCAATTATGCTAATAGTTTTCCTAATATTGAACCAGCCCTGCATTCCTGGTATAAATCCTACTTGGTCATAGTGTATTATCCTGGGGATGATTTTCTGTAATCTTTTTGCTAATATTTTATTTAAGATTTTAGCATCAATATTCATTAGGGAGATTGGTCTATAATTTTCTTTCTCTGTTTTCAGCCTACCTGGTTTAGGTATCAGTACCATGTCTGTGTCATAAAAGGAGTTTGGTAGGACTCCTTCAATCCCTATTTTTTCAAATAGTTTATTTAGCATTGGAGTTAATTGTTCTTTAAATGTTTGGTAGAATTCAGATGTAAATCCATCTGGTCCTGGGGATTTTTTCTTAGGGAGTTGATTGATAGTTTGTTCTATTTCTTTTTCTGAGATGGGAGTGTTTAGGATATTTACTTTTTCCTCTGTTAGTTTGGGCAAGCTATATTTTTGGAGGTATTCTTCTATTTCATTTAAGTTGTCGAATTTATTGGCATAAATTTGGGCAAAGTAACTCCTAATTATTGCTCTAATTTCCTCTTCGTTAGTGGCAAGTTCTCCCTTTTCATTTTTAAGACTAACAATTTGATTTTCGTCTTTCCTTTTTTTAAATCAGATTTACTAAGGGTCTGTCTATTTTGTTGGTTTTTTCATAAAACCAACTCTTAGTTTTATTAATTCAATAGTTTTTTTACTTTCAATTTTATTGATCTCTCCTTTTATTTTTAGAATTTCAAGTTTAGTGTTTGACTGGGGGTTTTTAATTTGTTCCTTTTCTAGCATTTTTAGTTGCAAGCCCAATTCATTGACCTTCTCTTTCTCTATTTTATACAAATAGGCCTCTAGAGATATGAAATTTCCCCTTATTAACTCTTTGGCTGCATCCCATACATTTTGGTATGATGTCTCATTATTATCGTTTTCTTGGGTGAAGTTATTAATTATGTCTATGATTTGCTGTTTCACCCAATCATTCTTTAGTATGAGATTATTTAGTTTCCAATTACTTTTTGGTCTACTTCCCCCTGGTTTTTTGTGAATGTAATTTTCATTGCATTGTGGTCTGAAAAGGATGCATTTACTATTTCTGCCTTACTGCATTTGAGTTTGAGGTTTTTATGTCCTAATATATGGTCAATTTTTGTATAGGTTCCATGAACTGCTGGAAAGAAAGTGTATTCCTTTCTGTTTCCATTACATTTTCTCCAGAGATCTATCATATCTAACTTTTCTAATATTCTATTTACCTCTTTGACTTCTTTCTTATTTATTTTGTGGTTTGATTTATCTAATTCTGAGAGCACAAGGTTAAGATCTCCCACTATTATAGTTTTACTGTCTATTTCTTCTTGCAGCTCTCTTAATTTCTCTTTTAAGAATTTAGATGCTACCCCACTTGGTGCATATATGTTTAATATAGATAGTGCTTCATTATCCATGCTACCCTTTAGCAAGATATAGTGCCCTTCCTTATCTCTTTTAATTAGATCAAATTTTGCTTTAGCTTGATCTGAGATCAGGATGGCTACCCCTGCTTTTTTGGCTTCACCTGAAGCATAGTAGATTTTGCTCCAACCTTTTACCTTTAACCTGTATGTATCTCCCCGCTTCAGGTGTATTTCCTGTAAACAACATATTGTAGGATTCTGGCTTTTAATCCATTCTGCTAACCGCTTCCTCTTTATGGGGGAGTTTACCCCATTCACATTTATGGTTAAAATGACCAATTCTGTATTACTTGCCATCTTTTTAACCCCAGTTTATGCTTTTCTCCCTTCTTTCCCCTTTACCCCCCTTCCCAGTATTAAGCTTGTGAGCACCACTTGCTTCTCACAGCCTTCCCTTTTTAGTATTCCTCTCCCCGCCTTAGAGTTCCTCCCCCTATCTTACCCCTTTCCCTCCTAGTTTCCATATTCCCTTCTGCTTAGCTTATTCCTTCCCTTTTCACTTTTCCCTTCTCACTTTTCAATGAGGTGGGAGAAGTTTCACCATAGATTGAATATGTCTTAAGATTCTTCACTTAAAGCCAATTCTGAAGGCAGTAAGATACCCACTATATTCATCCCCCTCCATTCTTTCTTTCAGATATAATAGGTTTCCTATGCCTCTTCATGAGATGTACTACCCCCACTTTACCCTTGTTCTGGTACAATGTCCTTTCCACATCAGTTTCTAGAACAAGGTATACATGTATTCTTTATACATCTTTATAGCTGAAATATAGTTCCCAAGATTAATCTTTACCTTTTTAGATTTCTCTTGAGTTCCATATTTGTAGATCAAACTTTTTGTTAAGTTCTGGCTTTTTCATCAAAAATAGGTGAAATTCGCTTACTTTGTTGAATGTCCATCTTCTTCCCTGGAAAAAGATGCTCATTCTCGCTGGATAAGTTATTTTTGGTTGCATACTAAGTTCCTTAGCCTTTGGGAATATCATATTCCAGCCCTTCGATCTTTTAATGTGGATGCTGCCAGATCCTGGGTGATCCTTATTGTGCCTCCTTGATACTTGAATTGGGTTTTTCTAGCCGCTTGCAGTATTTTTTCCTTCATCTGAGGGTTCTGCCATTTGGCCACTATATTCCTTGGTGTTTTGATTTTAGGATCCTTTTCAGTAGGTGATCGATGAATCCTTTCAATGTTTATTTTTTCCTCTGTTCTTATGACTTCTGGGCAGTTCTCTTTGATAATTTCCTGGAAAATAGTGTCCAGGCTCTTTTTTTCATCATGCTTTTCTGGGGAGTCCAATGATTCTCAGATTGTCTCTTCTGGATCTGTTTTCCAGGTCTGTTGTCTTCCCCAGAAGGTATTTCACATTCTTTGCCATTGTTTGATTTTTTTGGATTTGCTTGACTGATTTTTCTTGTTTCCTCGAGTCATTCAATTCCAATTGTTCAATACTGATTTTCAGTGAAGTATTTTCTTCACTCACTTTTTTAAAATCTTTTTCTAATCGTCCCATTGAGTTCTTTTGTTCCGTGGAATTATTTTCCATTCCACCAATTTTGTTTTTTAGAGAGCTATTTTCTGTTTCCAGTTCACCAATCCTATTTTTCAAGGATTTTATTTCTTTATCCACTCTCTCTTTAACTGACTTCTCCAGGCTCTTTTGCCAAGCTTCCCTCTCCTTTTCCCAAGCTTCCCTCTCCTTTTCCCAAGCCTCCCTCTCCTTTTCCCATTTTTCTTCTAGCTCCCTTGTGAGCGCCTTTTTAATTTCTTTTATGAGGTTCATCTGTGCTGAGGAACATATGATCTCCTCCTTTAGGGATTCACCTGGGGACTGTGTGTTTTTAGTCTCCTCAGGATTTGGAGTCTGCTCTCTATCTGTATAGAAGCTGTCAAGGGTTAAAGTCCTCTTCAGTTTCTTGCTCATTCTGTCTAATAATCAAAGACAAACTAGCAAAGAAAAAAAGAAAAAACTGGAGTCTTTCTTTGGGGGAGGGGCTGGGTGTGTTACTGAGCTTCCTCTACAGATTGCAGGAGGCAGCAGTGAGTCACTAGCCCGACTGTGCTGCGCCTGCGCTCTGAGATCCCAGAGCGTGCTGAGTCACTGGGGGGGGGGGGGGGAGGAAGGGGGGGGCCGCCAGGTCCCAAGAGACTCCAGCTGTTTGGGGTTGTATTCTTCAGCCCCGGTGTTTTTAGCTTCTCTGCTGGGCTGCTGAATTGCTGCCAGAGCAAAGTATCCAAACCTGTAGAGAAGCTCTCCCCACAGAGACGGCTGCGATCACTCCCCACCCCCTCTCCAGTCTGCTCCCGTGCTCTCACTGCCGCTGCCCGCCGCCTGCGCCCGATCTAAAACCGCCCCAGCCCTCCAGTAAAGACAGACCTTTCTTGGCGAATCTCAAGGATGGCTTCTCTTGCTAACTATTTGTGGTGGGTTTTTTTCAGTCAAGCATTAATTCAGAGGCTTGTAATGAAATGGATAGTGAGAGAAAGCACGGAGCTTATGCAGCTGTGTGCCTCCTCTCCACCATCTTAACCGGAAGTCTCCCAGTTAGCTTTCTTAGAGGCCTCTCTCTCCTTGGTTCTAAAAGCTCTTGCAGATTGTCCCTTGCTTCTGCCTTTGCTTTCTTCAGTCTACAGCCAGCACCAAGGTGAAAGTTGGAAATGAATCTGACTCCACTTCCGAGAGTGGGCTTGTGGGCTTCTCCTTTCCAACCCCTGGCAATGTTCCGAAGTAACTAACTAACCTGAAGCAAGCCAAGAGCCTCTTTATATATGATCTCCCAAAGGTTGACTCCTCCTTCTGGGATTAAGGGAGGTGTGAATTCGGATATCTCATACTAAACCCTTAAATCTCCCAAACAGTGAACTCCAATGAGTACTTAAATACATTAGCGAGTTAAAGGATTTGCTAAGTACCATGCTAAATTAGCACTTTGTAAGAAATTCTAACATTACTTAATGATTGTTTAATTTATTTGAAAGAAATTGCTCATAAATTTGCCTTATGATCATTTGCCTTTTTTCTTTTAGGATAAAACTATGTTATATTAGCCAGTATATCTTGATTGCTTTTCTATAAAATTAATTTAACAAGTTAACTTTCTAACATTCCAAAGAATCAATATTTTTCCTTGACATTGTTACACTTTGACTTGTTTGCACAATTACAAATAAGTAACTGTGTTCCCTGTGTAACTAACATAAGTAAACTACCAAGTATCTACTTGTTAGCTTATTCACTCCTCTAATTTGCTCTGTTTTTGATAGAATGTGACAAGTGTTTGCCTGATCCTATTAGAAATTTGTGCTAGCATGTTTGTATGTTTTAAAGCTTGAAAATATGCTATCATAAGAAAAGGATGTCTTTTTGCAGCTGTAATATCAGGCTATGGTTTTCTCTTAAGTTCTTCATATTATTTAAATTTAAACAAAATCACAGGACTGTGATTAAAAAGAGTACCAAAAATAACAGTGAATAAGTGCAGAAATTCATTAGAGGACAAAAATCTAATAAATGAACTCCTGGCCTCAGGTATCAATATACAAATATATAAAATCTTGAGTAACAAAGAAAATGAATTATGGCTTCAAGAAAGCAAATTTAACATCGCAGTTATCACTGAGACTTAATAGAAGAGGACACCTAAGTAGACATGGTTCTGGAGGGATATTATTATTGAAAGAATAGATTAAAGAAGTATCAAAGTAGCATTACATATCAAATGAGATAACCATATACTATTTTAGGAACATGGATGTGGAGGATGAAGGTAAAATACGAGTTAGATGAAGATGAACAGAGACAGACAAGGAATCAATTTTATTTTTGTTTTGTAACATTGTAAATCAGAAGTCACAAACACACTGCATTTGGGTCACACACTCCTAAATACTGCTCATAATAGTTTGAAATGGGAGATATCTAACAAAATACATTAAAATATAACAGAACATAGATAATGCTAATGTGTGATTTTCCTTAGTCAATAAGCAGCTCCAGAGATTTTTTAAAGATTTTGTGACTCCCATATCTATTTGAATTTGATACCACTGTTTATAAACCAGGGCTTCTTAAACTTTTTCCACTCATGACCCCTTTTCACCCAGAACACTTTACATGACTTCAGATATTTAAGTGCTATATAAAAGTGATATGCAATTCAAACATTTACTGATAATTTTGTTATAATTTTATTGCCCTCCTCTCCCATAGGGATCACATTATTGAATGTGGGGATTGTGAAAAATTTGTCAATCGCATAATGAATTTTCTTCAGATAATTTCTTTGTTGCCTTTTCTAAATGCTCTTATAAAGTTCTCATTTCGTTTCCCCATTTTTCTTCCAGCTCTCTTTTAAGATTTTATATAATTTCTTCTAAGAGAGCCTTGTGTGATGGGGACCAATTTATATCACCTTTTGGGACTTCACCTGGAAACAATCTGCTTTTAATCTCCTCAGGGTTTGAAATCTGTTCTTCTCTTTCACTATAAAAACTGTCTATGGTCAGAATTCTTTTTGTTTTTTTTTATTCATTTTTTTAAAAGTTGAGATTTGTTTTTAGGGCAATGGAGATTGCCTAAGCTTCCTTTACAAGTAGCATCAGTAGTCCCTGCTGATTCACTTGAGGTGCTGGGTGAGCATGGCCAGTTCCCATAAGTATCTGGCATTTCAGGGTTCACTATTTACCTTTTGTGTTTGTGTTGGGTATTTTATGACTTCTCTGCTGATCTACTGGCTTGCTACCAGGGCAGAGTAGCCAATACTGCTGTGGATTCCTCCTCTTAGATTATTTGGAATGGAGCCTGCACCACCCTGGGACTCTGTAATGCTTATACTCAGTCTGTGCTCAGCCTGCTTGAGCTTGGCTTGCCTCACTCCATGCTGATTGAAGCAGACTTTTTCTGGCAATGTACAAAATTATCTTCTGCTAATAATTTGTTACATTTCTGGAATTCGTGGATTCTGCCAGTCCAGAACTAATTCAGAGGCTAGATTCATAATTAGTATGAGGGTAGTAGGAGAAGATCAGAAAGAACAATGTGTCCTCTTCACCATCTTGGCTCTGCCCTGAAAGTCCCTTATCAGTTACTTTTCACAATTCTGAAAAGAAATTGCAGTTGTTGGTAGAGATAGAATTCTTTTTTTTTTAATTAGAATTTTATTGTAATTAGTGATATCAATTGTTTTTCTGGGTGACATGGGGAAAAACTAGGCATAGTATAAAATTTATATAATATATTATTCATTATGGAACATATTATTTATATTTTTTATCTCTAATAAAACTTTCTTTTTAGCATAGCAAGAATGACTGATTTTAGTCTATTGTTATTACCATGTACATTTTGGTTCAAACTTTAAAAGCTGTTAGACCAGGTAGGGTATTTGTGTCTGAGTGAGGAAATATAATTTTTTGCATATCCCAAATTCCCAAATTGCATATCCCAATGCATTCCCAATAAGATCAGGAGTGAAACAAAGTTGCCCACTATCACCATTACTATTCAATATTGTATTAAAAATGCTAGCTGTGGCAATAAGAGTTGAGAAAGAGATTAAAGGAATAAGTAATGAGGAAATCAAATTATCACTCTTTGCTGATGATATGATGGTATACTTAGAGAACCCCAGAGATTCTACTAAAAAGTTATTAGAAATAATCCACACCTTTAGCAAAGTTGCAGGATACAAAATAAACCCACATAAGTCATCAGCATTCTTATATATCACTAACAAAATCCAACAGTCAGAGTTACAAAGAGAAATTCCATTTAAAGTAACTACTGATAGTATAAAATACTTTGGAATCTATCTGCCAAGGGAAAATCAGAAACTTTATGAGCAAAATTACAAACCACTTTCCACACGAATTAAATCTGATCTAACCAATTGGAAAAATATTAAATGCTCTTGGATAGGTTAAGCAAATATAATAAAGATGACAATACTCTCTAAACTAATCTATTTGTTTAGTGCTATACCAATCAGACTCCCAAAAAACTATTTTAATGACCTAGAAAAAATAGCAATAAAGCTCATATGGAAAAACAAAAAGTCAGGAATTTCAAGGGAATTAATGGAAAAAAAAAATCAAATGAAGGTGGCCTAGCTGTACCAGATCTAAAATTATATTATAGAGCAGCAGTTACCAAAACCATTTGGTATTGGCTAAGAAATAGATTAGTTGATCAGTGGAATAGGTTAAGTTCAAGGACAAAATAGTCAATAACTTTAATACTCTAGTGTTTGACAAACCCAAAGACTCCAGCTTTTGAGAAAAGAACTCACTGTTTGACAAAAATTGCTGGGAAAATTGGAAACTAGTATGGCAGAAACTAGGCATTGACCCACACTTAATACCATACACCAAGTAAGGGCAAAATGCGTTCATGACCTAGGCATAAAGAATGAGATTATAAACAAATTAGAGGAACATAGGATAGTTTACCTCTCAGACTTGTGGAAGAGGAAGGAATTTATGACCAAAGAAGAACTAGAGATCATTACTAATCACAAAATAGAAAATTTTGATTATATCAAATTGAAAAGTTTTTATACAAACAAAATTAATGCAGACAAGATTAGAAGGGAAGCAATAAACTGGGAAAACATTTTTACAGTCAAAGGTTCTGATAAAAGCCTCATTTCCAAAATATATAAAGAATTGACTCTTATTTATAAGAAATTAAGCCATTCTCCAAATGATAAATGGTCAAAGGATATGAACAGACAATTCTCAAAGAAATTGAAACTATTTCTAGTCACATAAAAAGATGCTCCAAGTTATTATTAATCACAGAAATGCAAATTAAGACAACTCTGAGATACCACTACACACCTGTCAGACTGATTAGAATGACAGGGAAAGATAATGCGGAATGTTGGAGTTGGATATGGGAAAACAGGAACACTAATACATTGTTGGTGGAATTGTGAATACATTCAACCATTCTGGAGAGCAATTTGGAACTATGCTCAAAAAGTTATCAAACTGTGCATACCTTTTGATCCAGCAGTGTTTCTACTGGGCTTATATCCCAAAGAGATACTAAAGAATGGAAAGGACCTGTATGTGCCAAAATGTTTGTAATGAACTGAACCAGCTACACACAGCAAAAGAACTCTGGGAGATGACTAAGAACAATTACATTGAATTCCCAATCCCTATATTTTTGCCCACCTGCATTTTTTGATTTCCTTCACAGGCTAATTGTACAATATTTCAGAGTCTGATTTTTTTGTGTGTGTGTGTGCAGCAAAATAACGGTTTGGACATGTATATTTATTTTGTATTTAATTTATACTTTAATATATTTAACATGTATTGGTCATCCTGCCATCTAGGGGAGGGGGTGGGGGGAAGGAAGGGAAAAATTGGAACAAAAGGTTGGCAATTGTCAATGCTGTAAAATTACTCATGGAGATAGCTTGTAAATAAAAAGCTATTAAAATTTTTTTAATAAAAGGTGTTCATTTTATTGTATTGTATGGCTTTTTCATGGCTTTTTTTCAGTAACGTCTCTGCAGACATGGTGATTATATCTAAGAGTTTAAAAGAGACTGAAGGGAAATTATTAGTACTATAGAGAAATGACAGATTCCCCAGGAACTGGATCTTTCAAGACTTAAAAGTACTTGAGAAAGTATGTTTCCTGAAATTCTTTTTTAAGGGAAGATATGAACAGAATTCACTATTTTCTCTCTGATATATATATATATATATATATATAAAATTACAAATTATGTGGTCATGTTCTACACAAGTGCATTCCTCCTTAGACCTTGTTTTTTCTTTTTCCTCCCAAAATCCCCCAGACAGAAATAACCTGTTTATTCCCTAGGAACTTGTTTGTTTTAAATTCCTTCAGTGCTCTTTGAAAACATTACCATTCTGGGGGCAGCTAGGTGACATAGTGGATATAGCACCAGCTCTGAAGTCAGGAGAACCTGAGTTCAACTCTGGCCTTAGACACTTAACACTTCCTAGCTGTATGACCCTGGGCAAGTCACTTGACTTCAGAACATTAGCATTCTGAAGATGTTTTTTCTTGTCATCCAGAATATTAGTATTTCATTATCACATTGCTTCTTTCAATTGCTCAACTAAATATACCTTTCTAGGTTTCTCTGCTTCACTTGTGATAATCATTCTTGTTTTTCTATTTCAGCTTAGCTTTTGTACCCCTCAAATTTTCTATTCGATTGAAGGTCTATTTCCTCCCCCTCTACCAGTAAAGAGTTGTACTAACCTTTGCAAGGTTAGTTGTTACTAGTTGTAAGTGTATTTCTTTTGATTTTTGGAATATTGTATTCTAAAATATCTTCTAAATTTTAGTAGAAATTGTAAGATCTTACATGATTTGATTACAGTTCTTTGGTACTTCAACTCATTCTTTCTGGATATTTGAAGTATATTTTCTTAGACTGGAAAATGTAGGATTTTAGCTATGATTTTCCTGGGAGGTTTTTCATGTAGTCTTATGATTCTTTTAGATGATCTCTTTTTAACCTGTTTTCCAGGTTAGTTGTTTTTGATAATATGTACTTTAAAAAATTTTTATGTGTTGCTTTTTAAATTTTTTTATTTTATTTTAATATTCCTTTTTGTCTCATAGTCATTATTTTGTGTTTGGTCCATTCTGATTTTGGGGGAATTTAATTCTTAGGTAAGGTTTAGCACCATCTATTCTAAGGAATTAATTCTCCTTACCATATTTTTTCTACATAACTAGTCCATTTTGCATTTTATGTTTCTTTCATAATGTCTTGTTATTTTTGTGGCCAGTATATTCTTTCCTCTGATATTTCTAACTGGACTTATTGGGGAGTTATTCTCTCTATATAAATTGATTCTTTGGACTTCAGTCTCAATGTGTTTGGAGACTCTAAACAGCAGTTTCTGAATTAAAGGCTGATATGTGGGGCAACTGCAGTCTGTTACTCTTAGTAGGCTTTATTTAATCCTGACTTAAATGAGTAAGACTGGGCTTTATCTTTTATTGGAATTGTTTGGTCTTATCTCTTATTATGGATCAAGCCCAGAGAGCCTGGATGCCTGTATATTTGCTGCTTGAATGCTGTCTTAGCCCTATTTCCTTCTATGTCTGGATCATCCTATATTAAACTTAGCTGATCGTCTCTGCCTCCAAATTGAATCCAAAATCCCATTTTTTTTTAAAACGATCATTCTGCCTCTTTATTATCTAAGCTTCTTCACCATTTTCTTCTTGACTCAAAAAAATTTCTTCAAATAAATAGAGGACTTTCAAACATTTGTTATAAAAAGACCGAAGCTGAATAAAAAATTTGACTTTCACTTATAGGTCTCAGGAGAAGCATAAAGGAGATGATCAGAAATGGGAAATCATTAAGGGACTTAATAAACTTAATCTGTTTATATTCCTATGTAGGAGAATGGTACTTGTAATTCATAAGAATTTTTACATTATTAGTATAGTCAGGAGTATATATATTGACAGAAAGCATAGGTTTGAGTTGAATATGAAGGGATAATAATTAGAAAAATAAAATTAAGAGGTGAGAGAGGAATATATTGAAAGGAAAAGGGAAAGGTAGAATGGCATAAATTATCTGCCATAAAAGTAAGAAAAAAACTTTCTAATGGAGGGGAAGAGAGAAGTCCAAATGGTCAATTGAGATAGGGAGGAGAGCTCTATAAGTTCAATTAGAAGTGTCAGAGAAAAAAATGTCCTGGCCACAAAGATAACAAGAGTATATGAAATAAACATGAGATAAAAGATGGATTAGTTATGAAGGAAAAATATGGCAAGGGGAATTAATTCTTGGTTGTAATCTTATTCCTTTACTCTCTAGAATATCATATTCTAAGCCCTCTTGAATTATTTCTTTCTGGATTCTTGCAATATTTTCTCTTTGATCTGGAAGTTCCAGAATGTGGCTATAATATTCTTGGGAATTTTTTTCAGAAGGTGATTAGTGGATTCTTTCAATTTTTATTTTGTCCTTAATTATAGAATATCAGCACAGTTTTCCTTGATAATTTCTTGAAAGATGATATCCAGGTTCTTTTTTTTTTTTAAATCATGACATTTCTGACCAATAATTTTAAAATTATCTCTCCTGGATCCATTTCCCAGGACAATTATTTTTACAGTGAGATATTTAACATTGTCTTCTATTTTTTCATTCTTTTGGTTTTGTTTTATTGTTTCTTGATTTCTCATAAAGTCATTAACTTTTATTTGCTCAATTCTAATTTTTAAGGAATTATTTTCCTCAGTTTTTGTACTTTTTTTTTTGCATTTGGCCAGTTTTGCTTTTTAAATCATTCTTCTTCCCATTAGCTTTTTGTACTTCCTTTTGCATCACTCATTTCTCTTCCCAATTTTTCTTCTACTTCTGTTACTTAATTTTCTTTTCTTTCTTTCTTTCTTTCTTTCTTTCTTTTTTTTTTTTTTTTTTTTTTTTTTTTTTTTTTTTTTTTTTTTTTTTTTTTTTTTTTTTTTTTTTGCTGAGGCAGTTGGGATTAAATGACTTGCCCAGGGTCATACAGCTAGGAAGTGTTAAGTGTCTGAGATCAGATTTGAACTCAGGTCCTCCTGACTTCAGAGCCGGAGCTCTATTCACTGTGCCATCTAGCTGCCCTGTGTTACTTAATTTTCAAAATTCCTTTTGAGCTCTTCTATGACCTGAGACCAATTCTTATTTTTTCTCGGAGGCTTTGGACTAGGAGCTTTCACTTTGTTATCTTCTGAGTATGTGTTTTGATCATCCTTGTCACCATAGTACAGTTACTTAGCTTTGTTAAAATAGGGCTCTGTTTCCAGGATGGCGGGTGCACTGTCCCAAATTTTAGGAGTTTTATGCAGCTCTTTTCAGAGATATTTCTATTTTCAGTTCTTCCAAAGTGGTATGATCCAAGAAGAGGTGTGTTTACTAATCTCCTGGTCTATGCTCTAATCTGTGAGTGACTACAAGCACTCTTTTCTTCACTAGACCTATGAGGAGGCTAGCTAATCCACTCTGGCTCTAGTTCTAGTTTTCCTACTCACACTGGGACTGTCCGCCAGGACTGCATCCCAGATCTGAGTATGGGCAAAGCAACAGAGTCCTGCTTCAGTGCTAGTAAAGAGACCTCCTGCTGACTAGCTGTTTATCCCACTTACTGTCTGTGGTATGAGACCTCTGGAAGCTGCCACTGCTAATTCAGTGGCTCCTAAGACTCATTCCTGGTATGCTGGTTTCCCAAGGCCTTCTCACTCTAGTGAGACATTTTTCTGCTGACCTCCTAAGAGATCTTAGGTGTGTGTGTGTGCGCTGAGAGGTCTGAAAACCACTGCTGCTGCCACTGATTCAGAGGCCCCAAAGTCCTTCCCTGGTTTGCTGGGACAAGGGTTATGCTGGACCAGGGCAGTGCTGGAACTGTGCTGTGCTCCTACCCTTGAGACAACAAACCTTTCCTGCTGACCTTCTAAGACCTTCAGCTGGAAATTGGTTTTACTCCATATTTTTTGTGGGTTTTGACACTCTAAAACTTGTTTAGAATCATTATTTAAAGATATTTGGAGGGAATAAGTTGGGTGATCCCTTGCCTTTACTCTGCCATCTTGGCTCCACTTCATTGCTTTTCTATTAAGAAAACAAGCCAAACTTTTGTTTGAGAAGGGTATTATGCTGAATGAAGCCTGTTACTTTGTTTACTTGCTGGATGGTCCACTTGGTCTTATGTGACATGTGCTGATTAATTTTTTTTATTGTTTAGAAACAGCTAATAGAATAATTCTAGAATAATTCTTCCCTTCCATCATGTGCATGATTATTAAGGATAATAATAATGGCACAGTCGATAGAGTCCTGGGCTCAGAGGTAGGAGGACCTGAGTTCAAATGTGGACTCAGACACTTGATATGTGACCCTAAGCAAGTTATTTTACTGCTGTTGCTTCAGTTTCTTCATCTGTAAAAAGGGGATATTAATAATATATGCTTTTCAGGATTGTTCTGAGGATTAAATGACAATAATAATAAAGTACATGGTGTATAGAGATTTGTGGCTTTCTTTCTGATTCTTCATCTATCTGCCTAATTGTTCCTCAATACCTTTTGTTGGTCCTCCATCCAGGTCATAGCTATTAACTCTGGGTATCCCCCAGAACTCTAGTTTGGACTCTCTTCTCTTCTTCCTCTATTTTATATTGCTGGATGTTCTTATCACTTCTCATGGCTTATGTATCATCTCTAGGCAGAGGATTCTTAGATTTGTTTATCCTTCCCTAACCTCTAATCTCCTGTCTCCAACTACCAACAAAATATTTTAAGCTCTTTATATTGTTGATATGTCAAACTTCACATGTTCACAACAGAATTCATTAGTTTTTTTCTTAAGCCTTTCTTTCATCCCAGCTTTCTTAGTATTGTCCAAGATAACACCGTCTTTCCGATAACCCTTAGAATCATGCTTACCGGACTGTCATTTAAACTACCCAATTGTCAAAGCTTGTCATTTCTGCCTTTATAGCATCTATTATATTTTACTCCTTCTCTCCCATGGAATTGGTATTACCATGATCAGGTCCTATCATCTCCTGTCTAGACTATTGCAAGAGCCTTTTCTTATCATTGCTAACTTTGTACTGGCTATTTCAGAAGCCTGGAATATTTGTTCCTTAATACATGTTTATTAATTAGTTAACTGATTATAAAGAGTAAATTGAAGAAAAAAAGGATAGTAAGTAAAATAGAGAAAAGAATGTTTTCCTTTTTTGTATCATGTATTTCCTTCTTTTCCTGTTTTATGTACATGTTTGTCATTTAGATTAGATAAATTAAAAATCTCTTACTGGAGAGATTATATTATGGTAGCTTCATATAGAAGGATACAAATAAACATATTGCGTGTGTGTGTGTGTGTGTGTGTGTGTATTATATATATATATATATATATATATATATATATATATATATATATATATATATATATATATATATATATATACAGTTTTATTTTCTTGGATTAAACTAATAAACAGAATCCATTTACTAATCCAAACCAATATGTCATCTCTTTTATACTTTGGAAATGAGGGACACATTAAAATAAAAGTTATGGAGCCCATAGAGGTAGTTTCAAGAGGTGACATTCAGGGATTGTTGCTTTATTTATGACCTGTAATACCTAGAACAATGAATAGATATTCAATAAATATTAGTTTATTTAATAAATAAATAATTTTTTTCCTCCAATGCAGGAGGGAGAGGATATTTCTCCTGGGTAAATTATGGTGAAAATTAAAATAGTTTAACTTTCATATTAGTATAAGAAATAGGTGAAAAGGATCAGAAATGAGGCCTTTCCCTTTTATTTTGTGAAAGTATACACACACACACACACACACACACACACACACACACATACATGCATGAGATGTAGGAAAGTGAAGAGAGCAGAAAAAAGTAGGTCTAATTTTCTATTAAGTTGGCTTGTCAGTGATGGAATGGATATGGCACATTTTACATTGATATTCTCTTAAGACATTCTACTCACTTGACTTGTGATAGTGAAATTTGGTCTAACTACAAAATTATATATGTAAGAGAAGAATGGGACTCACTTAAACAAATTGAATACTAAATAAAGGAACTGGTAAAGGAAAAATTTGTAGGAATACCAGTCAAAGGAAGAAAAACTGACAGGTGAGTTTTCCTTATAATTAAATCTTCAGGTTCTAAATGTTGGATTCAAATTCAGTTAAGATTAATCTTATTCTATTTTTGAAAGCTTTTTATTTTCAAAACATTTGCATGGATAAATTTTCAACATTGATGCTTACATAGCCTTTGTGTTTCAGATTTTCCCCTTCTTCCCTTCACCCCCTCCCCAGATAGTAAGCAATACAATATATGTGTTAAAATATATGTTAAATCTAATATGTATAAACATATTTATACAATTCTCTTGCTGCACAAGGAAAATCAGATCAAAAAGGAAAGAAAATGAGTAAGAATACAAAATGCAAGCAAACAACAACAAAAAGAATGAGAATGTTACGTTGGGATCCACTTTCAATTCCCACAGTCCTCTCTCTGGGTATAGATGGCTCTCTTCATTGGAACTGGCCTCAATCATCTCATTGTTAGAAAGAGTTACATTCATCAGAATTGATCATTGTATAATGTTGATATTGCCATGTACAATAATTTCCTAGTTCTGCTCATTTCACTTAGCACCAGCTTTTTAGGTGACACTCAGTGCCCATATTCTCAGTTTCTTAAAATTGACACATCACCTTGCATAAAGTCATGAGGACATTTGTATTTACTAAAATATTATATACTTTTTGGTGGTGGTTGTAATATTAATCAGAAAAGCATTTTTGCTTTTATAGTTGTATTTTACTTTTTATTTATTTAGTTTGAAACTGTAACTATTATACAGGAAGTTTAAGCTTTTTTGCTTTTTTTTGGTAAGTTTTTAAAAATTTTATTTTTTATTATGAACTTAACTACCAATAAAAATGAATACTCAAATATATAAAGAAGATCAAAAAGGAGGACTGCATGTGAAACTGGACTTCAGTTATGTAGTTTTTAAGTGATATTTAATATATTTAACAAAATTTCCTGTTTATATCCACTTTTGATTTGAATCTCGTGTTTTTTCTACTATATTTTTAATGTTTTATTTATCTTCCTTTTATTCTTCTCCTTCTCCCTCTTTCTGTCTCTCTTTTTCTCTTTTTCTTTTCTTTCCTTTTTTCCCTTTTATTTTCCTTTTCCTTTTCCTTTTTTTCCCTTTCCTTTTTCAGGGTTTTTCTTTTCATTGTGTATATTGTTCTCCTGATTCTTATCATTTTATTCTGCATTAAATCATATAAATCTCGCCATAGTTCCCCGAATCCATGTTTGTCAGAGCCTTGGGAATAAGCACTGATCCCCTGCCCCATACACCTTTGACATCATTGCATCCAGAATGCCCCCTTCAACTCTCATATTAGAAAGCAGCACCTATGAAAAAGGGGCTCAACATCCTCTCCATTTGTTTATCTACTGCCAATAATATAGGCAAGCCAACTATATGAAATTCTGTGCAACAGGAAGCAGTACCAAGCAGACCAAACCATTGCCTCCCTTCCATTGATACTCTCATGAAAACAACCAAGTATCTTGTACCATAAAGTTCTAAAAAGAGCATTACCTAGCAACTCATCTTGCTTTTCATTCTGGCTTCCCCAAAACCATCATGGGGGACCAACAGCGGTGGTTAAGGGTCTAACAATTTTCCGTCTCCCCAATGCAGATCATTTCCCAGCTAATGAACATGTACTTTGTTTCTAGTTCTTTGATACAACGTAAGATGTTATCATTGTTTTTGCTTAAATGTGTTTTTAATTTATGAAATAAAAAGAATATTTCCATAACACAGTTGAATTAAAATAAGATAATTGTGTATGAAATGGCAACTCTATTATGTAAAATTTAAGAATGTCCATTTAAATATTATATAATAAAGTTATCATATGACTTTCCCCCACACATATTTTCCCTTTCCTCCTCACTTTCCTTTCCTAGAAATAATTATACAGAAATATGCATGCATGCATGTATACACACACACACACACACACACACACACACACATATATATATATATGTAAAATCATTCTATATATACTTCTACTTATCAGTTCTTTCTCTGGATGAAGATTGCATCTTCCTTCATAGGTCTTTTGGAGTTAATTTGGGTATTTATCATAGTCAAAATTACTGTGTTGCTAAAAGTTTATTAAAACAATATTTTTCTTATTATATACAATATCTTGGTTTTATTCATCTTACCCTTCATTATTTTGTGCAAATCTATCCATGTTTTTCTAAAATCAATGAGTTCATCATTTCTTATAGTATAATGGTATTCCATCATGAACATATGTTACAATTTGTTCCATCATTCCACTTCTTTGTTTTAAATATTTTAGAACATAGATATTTATTTTCCTTTCCCCTAATTATCTTTAGAAATAGACCTAGAAGTGGGTTCTTTTCCCTCTATTTTTGATCTCTTTTTGGTATGTATCTGATAGGTGGTATGTATTTGGTAATAATATGGGTAGTCCAGAAAGCCACAAGTTTTGAGTATAGTTCCTTACTAATTTCCCAAATAGTTATACTAATACCCACTTCCACCAATATTGCAAAAGGATTTGTGTTCTTCCTTAACTTTCTGATTCTTAGGATTTTCTTCATTACATTATCTTTGGTCGTCATGTGGTTGTGAGGTAAAACCTTTAAGTTGTTTTAATTTGTATCTCTCTTATTAGTGATTTGAAGTACTTTTTCATATAGTTGTGGATAGTTTTCATTTCTTCATTTGAAAATTGTTAGTATCCTTTGATCTTATCTATGGGGAAACTTGTTCTCATACATTTCCAGTCTTGCATTTCTCAACATTGATTCTTTTTCTCTTCTATTATATTTAATATATGTATGTGTTTGTGTATATATGTATACGTGTATATATGACTGAATTAAGATGGGAAAAAGAATTATAAGGTGCTATATATATGTGTGTATATATAGATATATGTGTATATATATATTATATATATATAATGTATATGTATATGTGTGTGTGTATATGTATATGTCTACACAAAGAAAGAATCCGAGAGAGAGAGAGGAAAGAGTGAGAGAGGGAATGTAATTGTTATTGAGTCCATGGCCAACTCTTCATGACCCCATGGACCATAACATACCAAGTCTTTCTATCTTCCAATTTCTCTCAGACTGTCTAAATTCATGTTTTGTTGTTTTCATAATATTATCTATCCATCTAATCCTCTGCTGTCCCCTTTACCTTCAACCTTTCCCAACATCAAGGTCTTTTCCAATGAATCCCATTTGCTTATTATGTGACCAAAGAATTTAAGCTTCAGCTTTAGTATTTGACCTTTCACTAAAAAGCTTGAAGTGCTTTATGTACTAATTTGACTTTCTTGCTGTCCAAAGGACTCTCAAAAATCTTCTCCAGTACCAGAATTCAATTTTGTGGTGCTCAGCTTCTCTTATAGTCCAATTCTCACAGCCCAACATTGCTACTAGAAAAACCATCTTTGAATATATGTTGTCCATACTTTTTAAAGTAAGCTGTCCAGAATTGACATTAGTTTCCTCCCAAGAAGCAAATATCCTTTAATTTCATAACTATAGTTGTCATCTTCATAGATATTTGAGAATATAAATCTGAGGTGGGGGGAGGATTCTGGGAAGATAGCAGAATAGGTTGTTAAATTTCAGGCTCTCCTGATTTCCCCCACAAATAGACCAGATATATATTTCAGGGTGAACACAGAACTTGGAGCAGAATTGGAGTCCTCCTGATACAACCCAAGAAAATCTGAAGAAAGAACCTGGGCTGTGTATTAACCTGTTTGAAGCACCTCTGGGCTCTCTCTGTAGAAACACCAAATGGGGACCCCTCAAGCTAGCTAGGTGTGGCTGGAGCCTCAGCAAGGACCACAGAGACTTTCATCTCCCCTACTGTTTATGGAGTTGAGGTCTGAGTTTGGGAAGAATGAGGAAACTTTGGCTGATTAGAAAGCAGCTTTGCTGCCGAGATGGGTCCCTTGGTAAGAAGGAATCAGCATGGGGCAGGGACATTGCTGGCTTTGGGCACTTGCAAGAGGGTGGAACTCTTGATTTGGAATTCAGTGGAGAGCTGAAAGGAAGTTGAGGTACTATTTCCCCACACCACAATTAAAGATGCTTACACTAATACCTCATATTTTTAAAAAAATGAAATGGCAAAAAAAAAAAAAGAAAAAGAAAAACTCTTAGCAGATGGTAAAGCAAAGGTGAAGAAAGAAAACAAGGGAGAGAGATCTTGGGTGGGGAGAGATTAAATAATAGTAAGGCAAGTTAGGGAACAGAATTAGAGTCAGAAGAGATAAGAAAAATGTGTATATGTATATGTATATATCTACACATGTATATATAAATATATCTTAACTGTAGCTTGCTTGGGGATAATGTGAGAGAGGGGCTGAAAAAGGAAAAAAGAATAAATAAGGTGTGCAGCAGTGAACCAAAGAACAATTTACCAGGAAGTAAAGAAAAAAGTCGACATTCCTGAATATAATTTCTTCTGCTAATACACACACACACACACACACACACACACACACACACACACACACACTTTCTTGATCTGACAATTTGTTGTTATATATTTTGAATCCTCCCTAGAGAATACAAAATCTGACATTTCTTACATTTCTTCTTCCTTTATTTGCCAGGAAGTTATGGAACCAATTGCCCAGATTTTAGGTTTTTTTTATGTTAAACTTCAAGCCAGCTTTCACATTAACCTCTTTCATTCTCATCAAGAGACTCCTTAATTCCTCTGCACTTTCTGCTTTCAGAATAGTATTATTTGCATATCTGAGATTGTTAATTCTCTTGACAACTTTAATTCCAGCTTTTGATTCGTACATTTTGACATTTCACATGATATATTCTGTTGATAAGTTAAATAACAAGGTAACAATAAACAAACTTGTGGTACTGCTTTTCCAGTCTTAAACGGACTAATTGCTCAGTTTTGGGTTCTGTTACTTCTTAGCCAGAATATAGATTCTTCAGGAATCAAGTAAGATGATCTGGTACTCCCATCTCTTTGTGGACTTGCCATGTTTTGTAATGATCAATACACACAAATTTTAGCATAGTCAGTGAAGGAAATGATGTTTTTCCGGCACTCCTTTGCTTTCTCCATGATTTAATGAATGTTGGCGATTTGATCTCTGGTTCCTCTGCTTCTTTGAAAACAAGTCAGTCTGCTTTTCTGGTAATTCTTTTTTTTTTTTTTTTTTTTTTTTTTTTTTTTACATATTTTGAAGCCTAGCTTGCAGAATTAAAAGCATAACCTTGCTGGTATGACAAATCAGTGTAATTATTTGATAATTTGAACATCCAATTCAAGATGATCTTGCCTTTCTTTAGGATTGGGATGTAAACTGATTTTTTCCCCCAATCCAGTGGCCACTCTTGTGTTTTCCAAATTTGCTGGCATATTGAGTGCAGCACTTAGCAGCAGCATCTTTTCATGTTTTAAATAGCTCAGCTGGAATTCCATCACCTCCACTATCATTGCTATCAATGCTTCTTAGTCCTTTTGAGTATCATTGCCAAATAAAAGAGTTGTTTCTTATGGTTCATGATTCTTGAAGGTAATTCGTTTTGGTAACTTATTTTTAACTGGTTAACAAAGTATGTTCCTGTATGATTTTAAAAATGATTTCTCTCACATTTATACATCTTTTGATAGAGATAACGATTCTATTAGACAATTATCTTTTTAAATTTCAGATTTCCTCAGGTTGCAGGAATGGAATTTGGATTTGATCCAGATGCAGAACCAGGACAACGAATTATACGAGATACTGTAAAAATTCAAGGACAATACTTAAGGAAAAAAAAAGTGTATCTTCTTGCTATTAAAGAGTACATTGCAAATGTGAGATTTTTAAAAAAACATTATTTGAACTTGAATCAATACCTTGGAATGTCTTTTGTAAAGTAAAGACTTTTTTTGATGATTTCATTTTATTGTTGATTTCAGTAAATATTGCCAGCATTTTTTTTTGTTGTTTCCTACATTTTGAATTCTGTTTTTCATTAGTTGGATTTTTAGCCTATATATTATTGCTTTATATATATGCATATATATAATAATTATTATGCTATATAATTAATGCTGTAATAATTATGCTTTTTGTATGGCCAGATAATTAAAATATAGTAATATATTCATATATTTTATTTTTGACATCATTTTTTAAAAAATCAGTTGTTAGCATTCTTAGCTATATTTACTAGAAAGAATGGGTAGTTGTCAGCATTCTTAGCTATATTTACTAGAAAGAATGGATTTCTGTATTTTTATTTAATAAATATTTTTAATTTGTTTAAACACATTTTATTAATTATAGTAGCTTTTGATTATATAAAAACTTAAACCTGCTGGGGCTCATTTGTAGGAACTTCTGCCCACTAAGCCCTAGACTGCTTGATAATAATCAGAGGCATCAGGAGTAAGCCCAGGAAGTAGGAAGGGAGTTTGTGAGGTTAGTTATGCACATGTATAGAAATGTCCATTTTTGATTATATATTAATGAATGTGTGTCATTTTTTATTTCAAATGACATTTGAAATATGAAAACTTCTTCCTTTGTGCTGTATAACCTGAAATGGATAATTGAAATCTTTTTTTTTTTTTTTCAGGGGAAGGATGGTTATATAATGTTTAAAAGTTGTCCTCGAATGTTTGATACAGAAACTGCACAGACACTTTCTACAGTGGTTCTGAATCACTTTGAATCAGTCAAAATTGTGCAGGGTAGGAAGCAGTGCCTTTCAGGCCATCGGATGAGCTTAATTACTATGTCCAAATCAGCATCATATACAGGTAATTGGCATTTTATTTTATAGAAAATAATTTACTCATGACATTTTAATAAGTAGCATTCACTCAGTATTGATTCACATTCATTTTTATATCAATCATCACTTGATATTCAAATGTCAAAAATAAATCCATGGTGTTTCAATTTTTGGTCAAATATCTGAGCCATTTAATAATCCTACTGGGTTTTGGATCTCCTGTTGAACATTTATAGTTTTATGGTTTCTAATTTATGAAATAAGTGATCTATTTATTATCTACTGCTATATGAAATACCAAGTCTCTCTTAAAAGGATAAATTGTGCATATTTGACCTTCTTCAGAGCTCTTCATTTGTCATCTAAATAATAGAAAGTTTCTGCATATCACTATTTGCTATAAGGAAATCTTGTTATATAATGTTATACATTCTTTTGAGAATGTATTAGAGGAATAATGGAAAAGATAATTTCCAAATGAATCACAACTAACATTAAGTATGAGGTTTAGGCTATATCCCATAGAATTTCCTAAAAGATAATCAGTATTAAAAAATGAAACAAAGTTTCTAAGAGTATTACTATTAAACTATCATTTTAGAAATTTCTGTTTTCTAAAAGCTTGTTTGTTTTCTTGTATAAATACTTGACCACTCTGGCCCTTACTGCCTAAAGCCAGTTATGTTTTATTTCACCTTTTCCTCAGAATTCCCTGGTACTCTTAAAAAGGACTTGCATATCCAGGTTTTACCACTGGCAATAGCCCCCATCAGTGATGCTTCTCTAATAGTAAGGGTGACCCCCTTTAACCCAAATTCCATTTAACCATTAAAAGTCAGATTAGTTTTTGCAAAGGAATGTTTACATCAGAGGTATACTAACAAGTATACAAACTCTGTAACACATAGGAGGCATAAGTCCTATGCTATTCTCCCCCAACCTCCTACCACTTCATTCTCTAGAGAAGAGAAAGGGATTAGATTTATAGATTCAGTTTCTATATAGCACAGTCCCAATTCATAGTCCAAAATCCTTTTTGGGCTTGAGTCCCAGACACTCAGTCTTTTCAAGGGTTCCCTTTTGAGTTAGCTGGCTGTAATATCCCACTTGGAATTCTAGCTCCAAGGTCAATATGACTGGAAATGCTGGGTCTTGTGGGGATTATACAAATCTGAGAAAAACAAATGAAATAGAAGAGAAATATAAACATTGCAATCCACAGGACCTAAAAGGAGAAGAGTAAAGAAGTATATAATCTCTTCTTGATTCAGTTCAGGAAGTGGAATATTGAGATAAAAGGGGCCTTCATGTTAGGTGATTTGGGAGCACAAAGCAAGCTTCCATTATGTATGCTAGTTTATTACTTAAATTCACAATTGGACTTTAGATTTCCTGGAAGGGAGAGTTGGTCTGAATTCACCTCCAATTTGAACTGGAAAACCTTTTATTTCATGCTAAATTTTCTTTCTCATATGAAAGCAAAAGTTCTTTTGTATGGCTAGTCTCTCATTTTGTGCCTCTGATTCCATCTATTCACCTCCTGTCCCTCTACATGCTTATTCTTTCAGTCTTAATTTTTTTGGGGGATTTTTAGTCTATAACGGTGGTCAGAACTACCTTTTCTTAATAAGGGAAAAATTCATGGCACTCAAACCTTTTTGTCCCCTAAAACAACTATCCTGTTTCCTTTTTATTTTTTTCTGCCTAATCTTTGATCATAAGGTAATAATCTATCCAAGTTTTGCTTTGATTTTTTCACTCCATTTTCTTAGTAATCTACTATCATTTGCTTTCTGCCCTCTTCACTCTTTTAAGGACTCTTAATTTCCTAGTCTCCCATTTAATGGCCTTTCCTCAGTCCTCATTTCTCTTGATCACATTTGATAGTAGTAATTTAAAACAGGCAAAAAGCCAAAATACTACCATTACAATATATAGGGTACTATTCCAAATTCTAATGGAGAAGACAATATATGAATAAGTAGGTATAATACTACTACTACTACTAATGGAATAAGCTATGTACAGAGTACAAATGAAATAATCTGATAGGATTAGCAACAAAAGAACCTGAAAAGGATCTTCTTATCTAAGATGGTATTTAAGATAAGTCATTATGGAAGTCAGGGACAAGAAGAGGAATAGGGGAAAGAGAAGGGCATGTCAGGTGTGGGAATCAGCAAAAACAAAGGTGTGTAGAAAGAATGTGGGATATTGTATTCAAGGAACTGCAAGTAGGCCAGTGTAGCTGAGTTCCAGCGTTCATGTAAAGGAGTAAGGATAAGAAGAATGAAGAATGCAAAAAGGCAGATTGTGATGAGCTTGAGATATCAAATGAAGAGTACATACTTGATTCTGATGGTGAGAAGGAGCTTCGGAGCTTACTGGAGATGACATGATCAAAACTAGAATATGTGTGTGCATATGGTTGTGTGTGTGGACAGAAGGAGATACAGATGAGAGAAGCTGTGAAGATAGAAATTACAAGATTTATCAATTGATTAGATATTTGTAGTTACTGAGGATGAAAAATTGAGGATGAGGCTAAGATTATGAGACTGGGTAAGTGTGACTGGGATAGAGAAGTTCAGAAAGGTTAAGATAATAAGTTCTGTTTTATATACGTTGAATTTGAGATGCCTATAGGATATCCAACTTCATATGTTCAAGAGGCAATTGAAGATAAGTGATTCTACTTCAGGAGAGAGGTAATTTTCTTTTAAAAAAACTGTTGAAATAGTGTTTGAGGCTTAAAAACAGTACACAAGGAGTTAAAAGTGCTTTCCTCAAGCTTAACACCTAGCATACCACTATGGCAAATGCAGAAATAGGAAAACTGCACCCAAGTGAATCAGTGTTGCATCCTTGCTAAATATCTTTTCATGCTATGGTTTCATGAACTTCCTTTTGTTAAATGCCAGATATAAGTGTCTCATTTTTTAATAGTCCTGAACTTGGACAAGACTGAGTCAGGTCTGTTTTGTAATATTTTTCATCTTAATAATGATTTTCTCAACTTGATGATGTATAATCCTACATCTTTTTTTCCCTACCCTTTAAGTATTACCATTTATCATTTTTTACCCTTGATTCTCTTTTCTTCTATCTTTATTTCCTTTTCTTGAAAATTTTATTTATTTTCATGATTTTGACTAATACTTTTACTTGGATGATTTCCCAAATAATTAAGGTTCAGTCTCAAGCTCTCTTCTGAACCAAAGTCCTGTTTTTTCAACTGCTTACTTGACATTTTTTTTCCATTTGAATGTCTCACAACTTGCTGTCAGAAACTGAAATCATCTTCATATCAAAAGACCCGACTTCCCTCCCTAATTTCCCTATTTCTTTTAGCAATGCCACCATCCTACTAGTTACTTAGTCTGGAAATTTTGGAGCAATCTTTAATTTCTTTCTATTTTTTCCCTTCCACATACACTAGCCTATCCCTTCTATCTCTATACTTTTCTTGATTTAATCCTTTCTTTGGATTTTATTTCAGTGACAGGAGACAGCTGGTTGGCACAGTGGACAGAGTATTGGACTTTAGATTCAGAAGGATCTGATTTCACATCCTGCTTCAGATATTTACTTTCTGTGTTATCTTGAATAAGTCTCTTAAATTCAGTTTCCTCATCTGTAAAATGGGGATAATAGTACCCATTTCACAAGGTTGTTGTGAGGTTCAAAAAAATAACAAATGTATTTTGTAAATCTTAAAGCATAATGTAAACATTATTATTATCATTTGTATTATTGTTGCCATCCTAATTAAGACTCTTAAGACCTTAGAATACCATAATACTATTTTTATCAGTTTTTTTTTTTTGCCAAAAAGTTTTTGTTCCCTGAAGTTTAAATGACATTAAATTGTTAAGTATTTATTGAGCGCCTAATATATGGAAAAACCTATTTTAAGGAAATATTCGAGGGTGTTTAGTTCTTGCCTGTAAGCCAACTTTTTTCTTGGTAACCAAGCCATAAACATAGGAAAAGCTAAATATTTAAAGCACAGTTTATGACAATAATAGAAAGTGTCATAACATAATACAAAATAATTTACTATAATATTTAAGAGGAGGAAGAGATCACTGTAGGCTGTGGTGATCAAGGAAAATATTAAGCCAATGGTAAGATTTGAGTGTAAGGTTCTTGAAAAGTCTAGAAGGATCTTAATATTATAAAGAGAGGAAATAATTTACTCAGGCCTCCTAGATTATGAGACTAACAAGTCAGAATATTATTTTCTTTTTCCCTACCATCTCCTAAAATTCCCTGAAAAAACAATTGTGTATTAGAGATAAAGCAATTACAGTCTTCTTCATAGGCTGACACCAAGATATCTAATAAGGTAAGAGCCTCATAAATTAATAGTTGAGAACACTAATTCCTAACTCCTCCCCACATTACATCCCTCAATACTGCTTCCCATCCTCAATGGCTCCCACGCTCTGGCAAGATGCACAACCCTATACACCAGCTACAGGTTCATATTTTCTTGCTGCTTTTGCAGTTTTTGCTAGTATACCCTGCCCCTGCCCTCACCTCATTATTTTATGGTAACAAGAATATACCTCAGTTCTGTCTTCCTCCTTGCAAAGGAGGATGCGTAAGAGGATGGGAGAATATTCAGAGAACTAAAGAAGAAAGGGAGCTAGGGGAGGGCATCACTGTTCATGTGAATTTATATCCAGCCTGGAGAAAGGGGAACTAGTTTAGGCCAGTCCTGTCCCCCAGGGAGTCACTTTAGACAAGGACTGAAGCTAACATAAAATGAATTCCCCAATGTAAAAGGAAACTTAGATGAATTTGAGGCATCCTTTAGGGGATCAGCCATCAAAAGAGGAGGAGTCAGAAAATGATAATTAGGGAATGAATAAGGAAAACAGATTAAAACTCCATTGATAAAGCCCTGATTCCAGGATGGACCTAGCCCCAGCATCAGCAAAGCAGAACTTCTGAATCAGTTGCAGTACTGGTGGCTTCCAGACCTCTAAGCCCAGAGACACCAAAGAGAACTTGAAAGGTCAGCAGAAAAAGTCTGTGGAACCAGTTTTGGAATCCAGCATGTAATTCCAATGCAGGCCAAGCCAATGCAGTTCCAGTACCACCCTGGTATCAGCAAAGCAGAACTCTTTTGCTTTATTACAATATATCAGTTTATATGATTGTGAACATAGAGTATGGACAAGATTTTTCATAAGTCCTTTGGGGTAGTTGTAGATTATTGTACTGTTGAGAATAGCAAAGTAATTTACAGCTGGTCATCTTAGAACATTACTATTTCTTTGTATACAGTATATTTTACTTTACTTGAGTTAATGGAGGACTTCCCAGGTTTTTTTCCAAGAGCATTCTGCTCATCACTTTCCAAAGAGCAACAATATTCCATGACAGTCATACACCAAAATTTATTCAGCTATTTCCCAATTGCCCAATTGATGGGCATCCCCTCAATTTACAATTCTTTGCCCTAAGAAGAGAGCTGCAACAAATATTTTCTTACATATAGGTCCTTTTCTTTCTTCCCCTTTTAAATCTCTTTTGATATTCATGCCTAATAGTGGTACTTGGATGGTTAGAAGTTTTTTTCATAGTGTATTCCTTCTACTGAAGTTACTTTCCCCCTGAATTGCAAAGTAGAGAATCTGACCCCCTGAGGCTACTGTGTTGCCGATATTCCTCAGGCTTAGCAAAGCCTAGTCATATTCTGGGCAAAGGGACACATTTTTCTTTTGCTGGCATCCCATTGAACTGGTACAATCTGACATATTAACAAATAATAGCAACTTAATTTGTAAAGAAAAAAAGATGGCAGAAACTCGTGTCCAAAATGTGGGGAATAACTGAACAAAGTGTCGTATGTATAGAGTCACAGAATATTTGTGTGGCAAGGAACTTCTATGAGATGCAGTCCAACTTCTCCATTTAGATGAGGAAGCAATGATGCATAGAGGAAAAGGAACCTTGCTCAGTCTTACAGATAATAAGATATCAATACAATGGAATATTAATGAAATATATGAAGAAATATCAAAAGAAAAAATGACTTCTAGAATCAGAGTAATATACATGACTACACTTATGTAAGAAAACAAAATCTGATAATGTATATAAATTACCTTTTTTGAGAAATGCTTTCTGATTTAAACATTTTTAAAGAAGAATATATCAGGTAAAATAAATGTATACCATAATGTAAGAAATAATGCAAAAGAGCTTCTAATAACTTTACAGAAAAGAAAGCACTAATTAAATATATATATCTTTATATATCTATATAGATAGTATCTATATATATATATATATATATATCCTCAAGAGAGGAAAAAAAACCTTGTGCTTCAAACTCCAGGACTCATTATGATAAATTTAACTATTCTTATGATATAAGTTCTTCATATGACCAGGAAAAAGACTTTCAAATATAAAGGAAGGAAAATTTAGATAGTATGGAAATGTTTTATGCCCATTAGAAACTGCATAAGAGAATGGAACAATATATTCCAAAAATCAAAGAAGCTCAAGATACAACTCTAAATTATATATTTTATTAATTTGAACCTGATCATTAATGAAAAAAAGGTCACTAAATAAAAGACTTTTGAAGCATTCCTATCACCCCCCCCAAAAAAAAAAACCTGATTATATTATTGGATTTGCAAACTCCTCAAGTAACCAAAAATATGATTAAAGTAAATAAATACAATTACAATGGAAAGAAAAAGTAACAAAATTATCTCATTTCAAAATACTATTTAAAGGAAAATCCTACAGAGATACTTCTATGCTATTAAGGGAAAAAAAAAAGGGGGGGGGAACCATTTAGTATTTTCTTTATTAAAAATATGCAGGGGAATAATAATAATGTGAATAATGAAAGTGGATCTTAAGAAGATAGAAAAAACAGTAGAGAAAGAGGTCTGAAACACCATAGATTCAATCTTTCATTTCCCTCCTTTACAAGTAACTTAATATATTTTATAGAAACAAACTGCAGAATTTGAAGATGTATTAAAAGGAAGAGGAAAGGCATAGTTAGAGGGAAATGTAAGATATAACCTAATAAAGTTAATAGTAAATAAGGCAGGGAAAGTAACTCCCAAAGTATCTCATCAAGAAGAGGGACTATGGGAAAATGGATAAAGTGGCAAGAAAATTATTGAAATGAGAGAAAGGGAGAGCTCTTGAATCAGTGATGAGAAGAGATCCCACTGAAGAAAACATCCAAGGAGAGAGGAAGAAAGGAGAAAGATTCTATAATCAGAAAAGGGGGAACCTTGAAGTATGCATAATTTACAGAGACTTTATACTTACATCCTTTCCTCTGAATGAATGTTGATCCTCTACTGACAATATTGACTCAAAAGAAGGGAAATCTGAATTACATAGTACAGCCAGTCTTGAGAAATAGTGAAAGGGCAGAGGAGGTTGCTTGGCAAAAGGAAATGATGGTAATCAAGAGGAGGGCAAGGAGTAGAATTGAAATAAACATTTAGGGGTTTTTGTATTTTATTTTTTAATTGTAGAAAGTTTATTTTTAATGCACATTGCTCTATGAATTATATTGGGAGAAAAATCAGGTCAAAAGGGAAAAACCGTGGGAGAGAGAAAAAAACAAACAAAAAAAAACAAAACAAAAAAAGAAGTGAACATAACATATGTTGATTTACATTCAGTCTCCTTAGATCTTTTTCCTGGATGCAGATGGCATTTTCTGTCCAAAGTCTATTGCTTTGGCTCACTGAATTGCTGAGAAGAACCAAGGCTTTTATAGTTGATCATCGCACATTCTTGCTGTTATTGTGTATAATGTATTCCTGGTTCTTCTTGTTTCGCTTCATATCAGTTCATGCAAATCTTGCAAGGCCTTTCTATAATCAGCTTGTTCTTCATTATTTAATAAAACAATAATATTTCATTATATGATGATCAATTATGATGGCCCTGTTCAACAATGAGATGAAATAAATCAGCTCCAATAGAACAGTAATGAATTGAATCAGCTAAACCCAGCAAAAGAACTTAGGGAAATGAGTGTGAACCACCACATAGAATCCTCAATCCCTCCATTTTTGTCTGCCTGCATTTTTTATTTCCTTCACAAGTTAATTGTACACTATTTCAAAGTCCAATTCTTTTTGTGCAGCAAAATAACTATATGGACATGTATACATATATTGTATTTAACTTATACTTCAACATATTTAACATGTATTGGTCAACCTGCCATCTGGGGTGGAGGTGGAGGGAAGGAGGGAAAATATTGGAGCAAAAGGTTTTGCAACTGTCAATGCTGAAAAATTACCCATGCATATATCTTGTAAATAAAAAGCTATAATAAGAAAAATGATATCCACATTCTAGGCTATCATGAAATGTCCATGGCTACTCCCTAGGTTCCCCAATGCAAGGTTAAGCTTTGAGATCTTGCCAGTTAATTCAGCTCCCCACACTGTTAGAACTGGAATGCCAGATTTTTAGAAATCATCTCTTATTTTACCAAGAAGGAAAATGAAATCCTTTGACATGAGGTGATTTTTCTAGCTGAGGCATGAACCTTGGAATAATGTGATTCTCTTGTCACTTAGTCTAGAACTCCTATTTTCTTTCCACTGTATTATTGGAGAGATCATTTTAATATCATCTGTCATGTTAATATAAGTTAATAATTATTCATTAAATAATATTGACATTATTATTGCTATTGGGTAGGAGCTGGGCACTTTCTGGATCTGAGATTTTATTAATGAAAACTGTCTATGAAAAAACTGTCTCTACCAATATAAATCAGTCTTGGTTGTATAATTTAATGTCTTTGCACCTGAGATATTAAGGGTTATGTCCATGGTCACTCAATTGAGAACAAAATTTGAACTCAGGTCTTTCTGACTCCAAGACTTGCCTTGTAGCCACTAGCCACTATCATGCCAGCTTTCTTTAATTTATTTACTGAAAGTAATATTAATTCCTAGCTTCTTTCAAGTTTAAATGAAAATCCAGTCTTTCCCAGTTCCTCTAATACCACTCCCAAGTTATTCTGTAAATATCTTATGTATTTATTCTTGTTTGCATGTTGTCTGCCCCTTTAGACTGGAACCTTCTTGAGAGCTGACATTGTTTTTCACCTTTCTTTGCAACTCCAGTACTTACATAGTGTCCAGCATATAGTAAATGCTTATTGACTAAAAAAAATAATATTTCATTACCTTCAGATATCACAACTTATTCAGCAATTCCCCAATTAACAGGCATCTACTCATTTTCCAATTCTTTGCAACCACAAAAAAGAGCTGCTACAAATATTTTTGCACATATGTGTCCTTTTCCCTCCTTTATGATTTCCTTGGATACAAACCCAGTAAATGACATATTTAGTAACGGAGCAATACTTCCATTCTGACTATCCATAATAGAAAGCAATACTTGTAAGGATTAGACAAAATAGCAACAACTAAAAAAAAAAAAATGTTATGTGGGTGGGAGGAGACAATATCTTCAAGACAATAATATGGAAATTGTTTAGAAGAAGAAATTTGAATTTTGAATATCAATTGGAGAATGGCTTGATTTCTTATAAATTAGAGTCAGTTCTCTATATATTTTGGAAATGAGGCCTTTATCAGAACATTTAACTTTAAAAATGTTTTCCCACTTTGTTGCTTCCCTTCTAATCTTGTTTGCATTAGTTTTGTTTGTACAAAGCCTTTTTAGTTTGATATAATCAAAATTTTCTATTTTGTGATCAGTAATGGTCTCTAGTTCATCTTTGGTCACAAATTTCTTTCTCCTCCACAAGTCTGAGAGATAAACTATCCCATTTTGATTTTATCTTGGTATCCGGTATTAAGTGAGGGTTCATGCCTAATTTTTGCCATACTAATTTCCAGTTATCCCAGCAGTTTTTGTCAAATAATATATTCTTATCCCAAAAGTTAGGATCCAGATTAGATTTTCTTAATGTACTTCTATCAAAACAACATATTGCAACAGATTGAATACAGAAGCAGATATGAACATCCAGTTATCTTATTAAGTTAGGCATTAAAGATATTTTTAAAAATACATAAAACAATGTCATTCTCACAATTTTGTAAAAAAAATATAATTACTTTCATAAAAGTTATTTGTATAATTTGTTTATTATTGTTCTTTTTAAATAAGTTAAATATTTAGAAATTTGTTTTAATTTCTAATAGCAAATATAAATAGATAAAACTCACAGTAATCTTTAGGATTAAAAAGTGAATTGAGCTTCAAAAGTTTGAAAACATCTGGCAAAGAAGAATCTTTTTGCAATACCATAAAAAATATCTGCCTGAAAATAAAAGCAAACACCATGTCATCAGCAAATAGAGATAATATTATCTTCTCATTTCCTCTTAATTTTTTGTCTTTTATTGCTACTGCTAACATTTCTAGAACTATCAAAAATAATGGAGAGTGGGTATCTTACTCTTGTAATTGTCCAAAAACAAACAAAATAACAAAACCTCCAAACTTCTAGTATATCCCATTTCATATGATTATTGTGAAGTCTCACAAGGAATATATAGTGATTTTGGTGTATCTATGAGACTACTTATTGGAAAAAAGGATCTTTAAGGTTACTATACCTATCTTGAATCAGATGCTTTTTCATAGCCAACAATAAGTACAATCAACTCTTGAGATTTACTCATCTTTCAGTCAGTTATAAAATGGTAAAGATGGGGTCCATTGTTAAATGTCACTTGTCTAACCTACTTTATGTCATTATGGGAGATATCCTCAATTTGTGAATAGATGATTTGCAAAGATTTTGTATTGTTGGACAAGTAGATATACATACATATACATACACACATATATTTATATTTGGTGTTTTTATGTTTGCCTTTTTATATTACAGTATTATTATTTTATATTTTTATATATATTATTCTTTTATATTTTTATATTATATTACAGTATTATTATTTTATATATATATATTATTTTATATTACAGTATATTATTTTTTTATATTACAGTATTATTATTTTATATTTTTATATATATTATTATTTTATATTTTTTCCCACAAAAAAGAAACTTACTTCTTTAGATAACTTGACTTTTAGTTCTTTAAACCTCTTTAATTGTCTTTTCAGGATTAATTTTTTCTGTATATACTCGGTCCAATCCAGTAGTTTTTCTCATCTTTGTTCACTTTTATGCCATTTATACTTCTGTTATCACATTTGGAATTGTGCTGTTAGGATTCAAATATGGTAATTCCACTGCCTTTGATAATCAAATTAGTAATATTTATCTTTGCAGATTTTTTTTTTAAATTTTCCTTCTATTTGTTGTCCTTTTGTTTTCATTCATAAATGGCTTTGGGGTGATTGTTTAATTCAATCTGGCTTTTCTTAAATTAGTTTAACTCTATACTACTTCTAAGCTTTATCAAAATGACAGTGTCCATAAATGTCTTTCATCTTTATTTGTAAGATTTTGCAAACAAATTTACATTGTGAAGCTGTATTGCCTTTGACTTTCCGTGCCTTTTCTCAATTTTATTTCTTCTTGCTTTTCCGATCTTTGCCATGACAACTTGGTGGTCTGACTGTTCACAGAAAGCCGATTCATAATTCCTTATCTTTTCTTAGGCATTAAAATACAACTATTTATTTTACATTTTTAAAATGTAAAACTTACTTACATGGAAGAATGTATCCTTCCATTTAGCTACAATGTCCTTGTTCTGGTTTTGTTTATAGAATGTTGAGATTGGAATAATTCATCTCTTCTAATATTAAATCTTTTCCATTTTTCATTGAATAAGGATCTCTTATTTAGAGTATCAGAAGTAAAATTAAAGTTTGTAGACAGCTTAAAAACTGTGATTTTTTAATACACTCTTCTCCTTTTCCCATCACTATACCACCATCATTGTGTAAGCAGCATAAGGCCCCAAAAGATTGAGGGTTTAAAAAAAATTTTTTTCTTGTTACATGGATTGTCCTGGCCAAAGCCTGCATCAGAGCTCCATTGGTAATTGGTTTTTACATACATAAGTGGACTGGTATTCTGAAAGCTAATTGTCTATTGCCAGAACTATATTTAAAGTTATTCCAATTGTAGGACCTACAGGATCTCATGTTTCATAGGCATTGTCTTTGACAACATAGCCTTTATTTCCATGCTATGAGGAAACATTGGAATAGGACTTTGTAGAGAATATAGAGAAATAGTGAGAGGTGGAGGATGATAGAACATTAGTTCTATAATGAGTATTTCTTTCAATATTATAGTAGGTATGTAATAGTCTTTAAATAGAATTTCTATTTCTTTTATTAATATAGTGTATTATGACCAGATTCAAGATTTGAAATAGTTACTATTTTGAAAACAGTGTTTTCTTGATTTCATGATTTTGTATGCTTTTTAATGTATCCCAATAACCTAGCACAGCAACTTACAAATGTTTAAAGAAAGGTGTCTGATAAATATTTTAAATTCTACTTGGAAATTTCATTAATTTATAAATTTACAAAATATTATTGAATACTAATTTACTATTACTTCAGATCAGATTTATTTTTTTAAGATGTGGCAAGCCTATTTATTCCCTTACTCATTTCTGAATTTGAAAGAGTCAAGACTTAAGGTTCCTTGAAATAATGCTAAATTGTGATTTTAATTAAGAAAAGTGAATCGAATTCTGATTATTTAGGACATATAATATTTATCTATTAAAATATATATCTCCCTGTACTTTGCTTCAGAGAGAATGAACAATCAGAGAAATCTCTGTTAGAAAATGTATTTATAGTAAAGAATATAGTTCACATATATAAGTAAACTTTACGTAACACAAGAAGACAATTATCTATATGGACATTATTGCACATCACTGCTTAATAAATATTTGCTGAGTGAATTCTGCATTTTAAGTTTAATAAACTTACCTTCATCACAGCCTTTGAAGAAAAAGCAGATAAAAAAACAACAGTAATGCCAGTACCTGGTATAGAAGGAAGGATTTGCCATATTTCTCAGGATATGAAAGAACATTTACGGCAACTTAGAACGGCAAGAAAACAAGGATTAAGAACATATCCCACAATTAATGACAATACTTGTGAAAATTCTGATTCTGACTGAAATACTATTGGAGTCAAATACAGCCCAATATTTGAAGCCTAATTACAGAAAATTTTGCCAATGAATGGCAGAATATATTACACTTAATCTTAGTATATAATCTTAGTATATTCAGATTTAATAATAGCATGTTTAATGCATTTGGATTTTTTAAATTGTTTAAATGTGATTTTTATCTTACTGTATCACTCTGAAAGTTTTTGTTTCTGTTCACCCTATATCTTATCAAGACAAGTATGTGAACTATTGTATCTTAATGTGTCATTTGGGAGGATATGTATATATTTTGTGTAGAATATTCTGTTGTGTTTACCTTAAATGAATGAATTTCATACTGTTATTTTCCATATTAAATGATTCTTTTACCTATATTTCACAGTGCTGATTTATATATTTAATCCTATTTTAATTGTTTTGCTTTTATCCTATTTATAAGCATTTCTTTTTAATATATCTTCATCTTGTTATTTACTTCATTATGGTTGTCCTTTTCCTTCCATCCCTGGTTTCAAAATGGATCCATTAACTTTTCATTTTTCAGCTCAAGGAAGACAAATAGAGGGAAAAAAGCATGTTTGTGACATTAATTAACACTCTTAATTGTCCCAGTACAGACATGCCCCTACTCACAAATCATTACTTCTTTTAACTCCCTATCATCAAAGCCTTCATTACTACTGCTATGAAAACTGAGGTTATTATGAAAAATGGGGGTACATTTAAAATTTTATAGGTTCAGATGATAGAGAATAATAAATTAATGTCAAAATCACAGAGTTTTAAGCAATGTAACTATGAAGTGAAAATTTCTAGATATTACAGAGAAAAATATTTGGGGCAGATTCAGTACTGGCTTGAGAGTATGCCAGTTCATTGTTACATTGCTTGAAATCTGTGATTTTAAAATTAATTTTAGTAAACAGATGTCTAAAAAAAATTTAAGTACAGATAACTCCAGCAGTCTCTTACATATGTGAATCAGTTTAATCAGATTGCTTTCTTCCTAGCATCTAATTGAAATCTAGCTATATTGAGGAAATAGGTATTTTCATTGGGATTTGTAGGGAAGTAATGAAAGTCATTAATTTTAGAATATTTGGATTAAATATCCAAATAAAAATTTAAGGTATATGTTAGAAAACTGAGGGTTAGCATTTTCCATAGATACAATCATAATTAGGGGGAAGGGCTTTTATTAACTAGGGAGATAATTGTAATATGTTCCACTAATACTTTCAGTCCAGAAATCATTCCCCTAGCCTTCAAAAGAGAGATCCATCCATGCACATTTTACATGGAACTAATAAGCAGCAGCAATGATTAAATAGTTTTAACAGAATTATTAAAATTAAACATTCATCTAGTAGAGAGGAGAACTCCAATGGTATATAGTTAGGGTTTATTTTTCCTCTACTGTGAAACCGGTAATGATCACAGAACCTTGAAGCAAAAAACATATATGCCAATTTGCCAAGACCTTCTGATGAATCTGACAATAGGAAGCAGACAGAAATAGTTAACGTGATTTCTGAGTTAGTTTGAGGTCTCATGTCAGCATTTTTTAGCCATATATTAAAATAAGAATATTAAGACACCTCTCATCTTAAAGAGGAAGTCTTTAAAAGGACTTCATAATAAAGACTTGAGTACATGTGACATGAAAATGTGGAGCCCAAGTAGGATTTGGATTGTGACCAAAACTTGGGGGAGGCAAGAACTCATAACTATTTTTTGAGCCCTTGATAAGAGCAGAACAAAATATTGGTTGCCTGGAAATTATAATGAAGGTAGAAAATTCTATCAATTCTAGGTTGGAGATAACATAGAAAGAAGTTTAAAAACAAACGAAAAAAATAAGAACAGAGACAAGGTAATGAAACAATTGTAAAACCCAGAGTGATAAGAGTTTCTGGTTAATTAAAAATTGATTTACTTATTAGGCTGCTAGAAGTAAATAAATTGGTTTTCAGTGGTTTCTCTTGGTAACTAAAGATCCCCAAAGGTGGCCCTGAGATTTCTGAAAGGAAATTCCACTGACAAGTGAAAATCCAGCCAGATTGGTAGGCATTTAATGAGAAGGTGGGTTTGAAGTTTTCAGCTTTTGCAGAAAATGAGTTGATCTTGAGATTCAGTAGCCTCCAATAATATGGACAGGGGAATCCATCTCTACCTAGGCTTTTCTGATTTATTTTCTCCTTCATGACCTAGATCACTCTAAACTTTAATGGAAGGATTTGACAAGTTCAGGGTCTTCTTTCCTAAGGAGAAGGAATAGCCTCGACTGGATTCTGGTTATTCTTTATTTTCTTAACAGTATTTTACTTTTTCCAGTTACAGTAAAGATAGTTTTCAACATTCACTTTTATAAGATTTTGAATTCCATATTTTTCCCTCCTTGCTCCCTCCCCTCTCCCCAAGATAGCAAGTAATTTATTAAAGCTTATAAATGTACAATTACATTAAACATGTTTCCACATTTGTTATGTTGTGGAAGAATCAGAACAAAAGGGAAAAACCACAAGAAAGAAAAACACCAAAACAAAGTGAAAATAGTATGCTTTGATCTGCATTCACATTCTATAGTTTTTCCTCTGAATATGGATAGCATTTTCTATCATAGGTCTTTTGGAATTGTCTTTTATTGTTGAGGAGAGCCAAGTCTATCAAAGATGATCATTGCACAAGTTGCTGTTACTGTATAAAATATTCTTCTGATACTGCTCACTTCATTCAGCATCAGTTCTTGTAAGTTTTTCAAGGTTTTTCTGAAATCTGCTCTTTATTTCTTATAGCACTAGAGTATTCTATTACATTCATATACCACAACTTGTTCAACTATTCCCCAGTTAATAGGAATCTCAATTTGCAATTCTTTGCCATCACAAAAAGACTGTTTATATTTTAAACAGAAGTTAGTGGGTAGGTCTTGGTCAAGATTGAAGAACATTTTTTCCTGGAGGAAGAATAATCTCATCAATCAGATATGCAAGGACTTTAAAGAGGAAATATAAAGGAGAAAAGCCCAGAACTCAATTTAATAATTGGTTATTAATATAATAGTATAATAATTATTTCAGCAAATAAACCAGAATGGATTTTCTCTTGGCTACAAATTATACAAACCAATCCTAGTATTAAGATACCACATTTCAGTCAAGTCTTTTGATATGATCTAAAGAAAATTATTTTCCGGGAGGGGACTTCCAGTAAAGATAATTACATGAAAGGCTCTATCTCCCTTTAAAGCCACCTCTTAAATAAAAAGCCTGAAAACAAAAAACAAATAAACAAAATTTAAAGGACTAGACTATTAATCTGTATTACTTCTAACTCCGTTTAGAGTCATTACTATCCCCTAATTTGATGTCAGTCCCATCAGAGACTGGGCCCCTTGGCAATCTTAATCACCAGGCTCAGTTTATTAAGCGTTAATTTTCTAATTTTTTTTTTTTTTTTGGTCAAAGGTTTCCTACTGTTGAACTTTTCTGTGTATTGTCTCCAATTTTAAGGTTTAATAGTGTTTACTAGACTGCCCATCAGTATTTACATTGACCCAATTCAGTGTTCATTTTATTGTGATGATGATTCAGCATCCATGATTCCCCAGCTTGACACCTATTCTGATACCTATTTTAAATAGGAAGGTGACTTTCATAAGCTGTGATTTATCCTCATATAGGACTTTTTAAAAAAGGATAGTTAGAAACTTCTATCATTAAGGCTTTCCAGCTATCGTACTACAGGGCAAGACAGTTTTATGTAGCTGCCACTGGCCTTTTACATCCATATGTAAATTGTTTGCAAAATAAATATAGAAGGCACCTTTCCAAACTCTATGAACTAAACCAGGAAGGAAAAGAAGAAAAAGAAATTGATAAACCAATATTACTAATGAATACAAATGCAAAAATATTGAATAAAAATATGAGCAAAGAAGCTATAGCAATATATTTGAGAGATTATTTATATGACTGGGTTAAATTTTTATTAAGAATGCAGGGATGAATGAGATCATAAGGGAGGGAAAGGGGCCCACATGTGCAAAAATGTTTGTGGCAGTCCTTTTTGTAATGGTTAGAAACTGGAAATTAAATGGATGCCCATCAATTGGAGAATGGCTGAATAAATTATGGTATATGAATGTTATGGAATACTATTGTTCTGTAAGAAACGACCAGCAGAATGATTTCAGAGAGGCCTGGAGAGACTTACATGAACTGATGCTGAGTGCAATGAGCAGAACCAGGAGATCATTATACATGGCAACAACAAGATTATATGATGACCAATTCTGATAGATGTGGCTCTTTTTAACAATGAGATGACTGAGGCCATTTCCAGTGATCTTGTGATGAAGAGAGCCACTTACACCCAGAGAGAGAATTGTGAGAACTGAGTGTGGATCATAATATAGCATTTTTACTCTTTTTATTTGTTTACTTGCATTTTGTTTTCTTTCTCTTTTTTTTCTTTTTGATCTGATTTTTCTTGTATAACTTGATAATTATGGAAATATGTATAGAAGTACTGATGAAGAAGCTTATCAGTTTCTTTTTCTTCTTTCCCTTCCTGGTTCATCTCATAGAGTTTGGAAAGGCCCCAAGACATTTTGTTGTGTTCTAATATAGAAAATGCAGCCCATTGCTTTCCCCTCCATATGCTACACCTTGACCTAATGTTTTTATGGTTTCATGATTTTGCTCACTTTGGGACCCTGTTGGGGTGAGCTGATGATGGCGGTATATAGACTGATAAGCGAGAAGGGGTGAGGTGTATCGGGGTTTATCGATTATAGAACATATGTTTTACATATATTGGATTACTTGCCATCTAGGGGAGGGAGTGAGAAGAAGCGAAGGAAAAAAATTTTGAACACAAGATTTTGCAAAGATAAATGGTGAAAATTATTAATGCATATGTTTAGAAAATAAAAAGTATTTTCTATGCCAGATACTGTACTATGCACTGGAGATCCAAATGTAAGCAAAAAGAAAATCAACCTCTCTCTTCAAGGCACTTAACTGCTTACCTTATAACAAGAAAGACAACATACAGAAAGGCTGGGGCACAAGAGAGGAGAGATGAAGGCAAAAGTCCAAAAATCAGGAATAGTGTTAGGAAGAGAATGAAAGGAAAAGAATGTAAGCAGGACAGCCTAGGAGCATCCTTAAAATGAAGGTGCCAGGGAGAATTTACCAAATGTATTCCAAGATGTGAGCAGGCCACAGGGCAAAGCTGTTTTAGGGAGATGCTGAGGAATTAAAGAGTACAGAGAACTGTTGTAATAGAGATGAAGGCCCCAAACATTGAGGTGAATTCCAGGATGAGAAAGCAGCTGAGTCATGACGACTAGAGTAAGAGAGTCAAAAGCACAACCAGGAGGGGAATGAAACATTGTCGTCCTGCTTGTGTCCCCAAAATGGAGGCCTTGGAAGAAATTCATGAATAGGAAGAGGGCACCAATATGGTAAAAACATATTCCAAGATGAGAAGATTGGACATTGAGGGAAGTTCCAAGGAAAAAAATCAGTGGCATCAATACATGGCAGAAAAATTTCTTAACAAGATATATTAATTTCTATTGAAAACAGTAAAAGTCATTGGAACAAAATATTAACATGATAAACTTATAATTTTATATATTTAAAATTAATATCTAGTGATATTTGTAATAGACACAAGAATATTTTGAACAAAATAAGTTTCATTATCATTTCTATTTTATGTAGTTCTAAAATGCTAGTGATAATAATTAGACAAGAAAAATAATTGAAGGATTAAGTTTGGGCACAGAGGAGAAAAATTCTTCCATTTAAGAGACAATGTGGTGGTTTATAAAAAGAATCAAAAATATGAAAAAATCAAAACAGGACTTCCGGCCAAGATGGCGGAGAGGTGGCACACAGCTGTGTAAGCTTCGCATTTTTCTCTCAGAATCCATTTCATTACAAGCCTCTGAATTAATGCTTGACTGAAAAAAAACACACAAATAGTTACCAAGAGAAGACATCCTTGAGATTAGCAGGAAAGGTCTGTTTTTGCTCGAGGGTGGGGACGGTTTTAGATCAGGCGCAGGTTGAGGTCAGGCAGCGACAGCGAGAGCACAGGAGCAGCTCACAGCCGAGCAGACCGGAGAAGGGGTGGGGTGTGATCACAGCCGTCTCTGCGGGGAGAGCTTTGCTACAGGATTAGATACTTTGCTACGGCAGCAAGTCAGTAACCCAGCAGAGAAGCTAAAAACACCGGGGATGAAAAATACAACCCTAAACATCTGGAGTCTCTCGGGACCTGGCCACCCCTCTCCCACAGTGTCTCAGGAAGCTCTGGGAGACTCAGAGCTCAGGCGCAGCACAGCCATCACTGTCCTGTTAGGGCCTCACTACTACCCTGCAGTCTATAGAGGAAGCTCGGTAACACCACCCAGCCCCTTCCCCCAAAAAAGCAGACTCCATTTAGGGTTTTTTTCTTTTTTTCTTTTTGCTAGTTTTCCTTGATTCTTCTCTGACAAAATAAGCAAAAAATTGAAAAGGATCTTAACCCTTGACAGCTTCTATACCAATAGAGAGCAGACTCTAAACCCTGAGGAGACTAAAAACAGACTGTCTCCAGGTGAATCCCCAAAGGAGGAGATCATCTGTTCCTCAGCACAGATGAACCTCATAGAAGAAATTAAAAAGGCTCTCACAAGAGAGCTAGAAGAAAAATGGGAAAAGGAGAGGGAGACTTGGCAAGAGAGTCTGGAGAGGTCATCCCACTCATTTAAAGACAGAGTGGATAAAGAAATAAAATCCTTGAAAAATAGGGTTAGTGAACTGGAAACAGAAAATAGCTTTCTGAAAAACAAAATTGGCGAAATGGAAAAAAATTCCATAGAACAAAAGAACTCAATTGGACAATTAGAAAAAGATATTTAAAAAGTGAGTGAAGAAAATACTTCATTGAAAATCAGAATTGAACAAATGGAATTGAATGACTCAAGGAGACAAGAAGAATCAGTCAAGCAAGACCAAAAAAATCAAACAATGGAAAAGAATGTGAAATATCTTCTGGGGAAAAACAGATCTGGAAAACAGATCCAGGAGAGACAATCTGAGAATCATTGGACTCCCAGAAAAGCATGATGAAAAAAAGAACCTGGACACTATTTTCCAGGAAATTCTCAAAGAGAACTGCCCAGAAGTCATAGAAATAGAGGGTAAAATAGACATTGAAAGAATTCATCGATCACCTACTGAAAGGGATCCTAAAATCAAAACACCAAGAAATATAGTGGCCAAATGCCAGAACCTTCAGACAAAAGAAAAAATACTGCAGGTGGCTAGAAAAACCCAATTCAAGTATCAAGGAGCCACAATAAGGATCACCCAGGATCTAACAGCATCCACATTAAAGGATCGAAGGGCCTGGAATATGATATTCCGAAAGGCTAAAGAAGTTGGTATGCAACCAAAAATAACTTACCCAGCTAGAATGAGCATCTTTTTCCAGGGAAGAAGATGAACATTCAACGAAGGAAGCAAATTTCACCTATTTTTGATGAAAAAGCCAGAACTTAACAAAAAGTTTGATCTACAAATATAGAACTCAAGAGAAATCTAAAAAGGTAAAGATTAATCTTGGGAACTATATTTCAGCTATAAAGATGTATAAAGAATACATGTATACTTTGTTCTAGAAACTAGATGTGGAAAGGACATTGTACCAGAAAAAGGGTAAAGTGGGGGTACTACATCTCATGAAGGGGCAAAGGAAATCTATTATATTGAGAGAAAGAATGGAGGGGGATGAATATAGTGGGTATCTTATTGCCTTCAGAATTGGCTTAAAGAGAAAAATTTTAGACATATTCAATTTATGGTGAAACTTCTCCCACCTCATTGAAAGGTGAGAAGGGAAAAGTGAAAAGGGAAGGAATAAGCTAAGTAGAAGGGAATATGGAAACTGGGAGGGAAAGGGGTAAGATAGGGAGAGGAACTCTAAGGCGGGAGGGGGGAGATACTAAAAAGGGAGAGCTGTGAGAAGCAAGTGGTGCTCACAAGCTTAAAACTGGGAAGGGGGGTAAGGGGAAAAGCATAAACAGGGGTTAACAAGATGGCAAGTAATACAGAATTGGTCATTTTAACCATAAATGTGAACGGGGTAAACTCCCCCATAAAGAGGAAGCGGTTAGCAGAATGGATTAAAAGCCAGAATCCTACAATATGTTGTTTACAGGAAACACACCTGAAGCAGGGAGATACATGCATGTTAAAGGTAAAAAGTTGGAGCAAAATCTACTATGCTTCAGGTGAAGTCAAAAAAGCAGGGATAGCCATCCTGATCTCAGATCAAGCTAAAGCAAAAATTGACCTAATTAAAAGAGATAAGGAAGGGCACTATATCTTGCTAAAGGGTACCATGGATAATGAAACAATATCAATATTAAACATATATGCACCAAGTGGTGTAGCATCTAAATTCTTAAATGAGAAATTAAGAGAGCTGCAAGAAGAAATAGACAGCAAAACTATAATAGTGGGAGATCTCAACCTTGCATTCTCAGAATTAGATAAATCAAATCACAAAATAAATAAGAAAGAAGTCAAAGAGGTAAATAGAATACTAGAAAAATTAGATATGATAGATCCCTGAAGAAAATGTAATGGAGACAGAAAGGAGTACACTTTCTTTTCACCAGTTCATGGAACCTATATTAAAAGTGACCATATATTAGGACATAAAAACCTCAAATTCAAATGCAGTAAGGCAGAAATAGTAAATGCATCCTTTTCAGACCACGATGCAATGAAAATTACATTCAACAAAAAGCCAGGGGAAAGTAGACCAAAAAATAATTGGAAACTAAATAATCTCATACTAAAGAATGATTGGGTGAAACAGCAAATCATAGACATAATTAATAACTTCACCCAAGAAAACGATAATAATGAGATGTCATACCAAAATGTATGGGATACAGCCAAAGTGGTAATAAGGGGAAATTTCATATCTCTAGAGGCCTATTTGTATAAAATAGAGAAAGAGAAGGTCAATGAATTGGGCTTGCAACTAAAAATGCTAGAAAAGGAACAAATTAAAAACCCCCAGTCAATTCTAAAAATAAAAGGAGAGATCAATAAAATTGACAATAATTAAAAAAAAAACTGTTGAATTAATTAATAAAACTAAGAGTTGGTTCTATGAAAAAACCAACAAAATAGACAAACCCTTAGTAAATCTGATTTAAAAAAGGAAAGAGGGAAATCAAATTGTTAGTCTTAAAAATGAAAAGGGAGAACTCACCACTAATGAAGAGGAAATTAGAGCAATAATTAGGAGTTACTTTGCCCAACTTTATGCCAATAAATTCGACAACTTAAATGAAATAGAAGAATACCTCCAACAATATAGCTTGCCCAAACTAACAGAGGAAGAAGTAAATATCCTAAACAGTCCCATCTCAGAAAAAGAAATAGAACAAATTATCAACCAACTCCCTAAGAAAAAATCCCCAGGACCAGATGGATTTACATGTGAATTCTACCAAACATTTAAAGAACAATTAACTCCAATGGTAAATAAACTATTTGAAAAAATAGGGATTGAAGGAGTCCTACCAAACTCCTTTTATGACACAGACATGGTACTGATACCTAAACCAGGTAGGTTGAAAACAGAGAAAGAAAATTATAGACCAATCTCCCTAATGAATATTGATGCTAAAATCTTAAATAAAATATTAGCAAAAAGATTACAGAAAATCATCCCCAGGATAATACACTATGACCAAGTAGGATTTATACCAGGAATGCAGGGCTGGTTCAATATTAGGAAAACTATTAGCATAATTGACTATATCAATAACCAAACAAACAAAAACCATATGATCATCTCAATAGATGCAGAAAAAGCATTTGATAAAATCCAACATCCATTCCTAATAAAAACACTTGAGAGCATAGGAATAAATGGACTTTTCCTTAAAATAGTCAGGAGCATATATTTAAAACCATCAGTAAGCATCATATGCAATGGGGAAAAACTGGAACCTTTCCCAGTAAGATCTGGAGTGAAGCAAAGTTGCCCACTATCACCATTATTATTCAATATTGTATTAGAAACACTAGCCTTTGTAATAAGAGTCGAGAAAGAGATTAAAGGAATTAGAGTAGGCAATGAGGAAACCAAACTATCACTTTTTGCAGATGATATGATGGTATACCTAGAGAACCCCAGAGATTCTACTAAAAAGCTATTAGAAATAATTCATAATTTTAGCAAAGTAGCAGGATACAAAATAAATCCCCATAAATCCTCAGCATTTTTATACATCACCAACAAAATCTAACAGCAAGAGATACAAAGAGAAATTCCATTCAAAATAACTGTTGATAGCATAAAATATTTGGGAATCTATCTACCAAAGGAAAGTCAGAAATTATATGAGCAAAATTACAAAAAAGTTTCCACACAAATAAAGTCAGACTTAAATAATTGGAAAAATATTAAGTGTTCTTGGATAGGCCGAGCAAATATAATAAAGATGACAATATTCCCTAAACTAATCTATTTATTTAGTGCTATACCAATCAGACTTCCAAGAAAATATTTTAATGATCTAGAAAAAATAACAACAAAATTCATATGGAACAATAAAAAGTCAAGAATCTCAAGGGAATTAATGAAAAAAAAAATCAAATGAAGGTGGTTTAGCTGTACCTGCTCTAAAATTATATTATAAAGCAGCAGTCACCAAAACCATTTGGTATTGGCTAAGAAATAGATTAGTTGATCAGTGGAAAAGGTTAGGTTCACAAGACAGAATAGTCAACTATAGCAATCTAGTGTTTGACAAACCCAAAGACCATAACTTTTGGGATAAGAATTCATTATTTGATAAAAACTGCTGGGATAACTGGTAATTAGTATGGCAGAAATTAGGCATGGACCCACACTTAACACCATATACCAAGATAAGATCAAAATGGGTTCATGACCTAGGCATAAAGAACGAGATCATAAATAAATTAGAGGAACATAGTATAGTTTATCTCTCAGACTTGTGGAGGAGAAAGAAATTTGTGACCAAAGATGAACTAGAGACCATTACTGATCCCAAAATAGAAAATTTTGATTATATCAAATTAAAAAGCCTTTGTACAAACAAAACTAATGCCAACAAGATTAGAAGGGAAGCAACAAACTGGGAAAACATCTTCACAGTTAAAGGTTCTGATAAAGGCCTCATTTCCAAAATATATGGAGAACTGACTCAAATTTATAAGAAATCAAGCCATTCTCCAATTGATAAATGGTCAAAGGATATGAACAGACAATTTTCAGATGATGAAATTGAAACTATTACCACTCATATGAAAGAGTGTTCCAAATCACTATTGATCAGAGAAATGCAAATTAAGACAACTCTGAGATACCACTACACACCTGTCAGATTGGCTAAGATGACAGGAAAAAATAATGATGCATGTTGGAGGAGATGCGGGAAAACTGGGACACTGATGCATTGTTGGTGGAGTTGTGAATGAATCCAACCATTCTGGAGAGCAATCTGGAATTATGCCCCCAAAGTTATCAAACTGTGCATACCCTTTGATCCAGCAGTGTTACTTCTGGGCTTCAAAGAAATACTAAAGAAGGGAAAGGGACCTGTATGTGCCAAAATGTTTGTGGCAGCCCTGTTTGTAGTGGCTAGAAACTGGAAATTGAATGGATGCCCATTATTTGGAGAATGGCTGGGTAAATTGTGGTATATGAATGTTATAGAATATTATTGTACTGTAAGAAATGACCAGCAGGATGAATATTGAGAGGCTTGGTGAGACTTACATGAACTGATGCTAAGTGAAATGAGCAGAACCAGGAGATCATTATACACTTCGACAACGATATTGTATGAGGATATATTCTGATGGAAGTGGATTTCTTTGACAAAGAGACCTAACTCAGTTTCAATTGATAGATGATGGACAGAAGCAGCTACACCCAAAGAAAGAACACTGGGAAATGAATGTGAATTATTTGCATTTTTGTTTTTCTTCCTGGGTTATTTGTACCTCCTGAATCCAATTCTCCTTGTGCAACAAGAGAACTGTTGGGTTCTGCATACATATATTCTATCTAGGATATACTGTAACCTATTTAACATGTATAGGACTGCTTGCCATCTAGGGGAGAGGGTGGAGGGAAGGAGGGGAAAAATCAGAACAGAAGCGAGTGCAAGGAATAATGTAAAAAAATTACTGACATGGGTTCTGTCAATATAAAGTTATTATAAAATTAAATTAAATTTAAAAAAAATCAAAACAAAGTTGAAAGTAAAATTTCAATTTATAAATCTATAAAATACCAGTTTTTCTATATATCTCTAACAAAAACCTTGAAAGAAGTTTTTTTTAAAATTTCACTCAAAATTATTACAAAATGCATAAAATACATGGGAATTTGCTAACCAAAGCATAGTCAGAATTTATGTGAAGAAAACCACAAACTGCTATAGAAGTAAAAGAAAACAAATAATTGGTACAACTCATAATTATTTTGTTCAATGTTACACACATATACACACACACACACACACACACATATATATAATATAATATAATAAAGTGTGTATATATATATATATACACACTTTATTATCTAAATCAATTTAGAGATTGATGCCATACCATTTAGACTATCAAAGTGTTATTTTATTGAACTTCACAAATTTTAATTCAGTCAGAGGAATAAACTGTTGAGAAGAACAAATAATCATCAAAACAGATGGTGTTTGATGAAAATAGGAGATTGGTTACTGAAATATATTAGGTAAGTGATACCTGAAAGTAATTAAGCATAGTAGCTTTTTGTTTGATAAGTCCAACTTACTATATAAAAACTTTGTATTTAACTACAATTGCTCAAAAAGCCTTGAAAGTGGCATTAACAAGACTAGTATCTTACAGCACTGAATCTGAAACCCAATCCTTCCTCCTAGAAAAAGGTGCAAAACGATAGGTAGCAAATGAATCAAATGCTGCAAGATAGCTATTTTGTTGATTTATTTAAATGTAATTCTTTGTTATTGGGGATAGGGAAATTCATTGAGGGAGAGGGAGTTACTGGTTAGGGGCAATGATGTAAAAAAAAAAAAAAGGAATAAACATCTGTATTTGAAAAAATTTCATTTGAAAATTGATACATATAAAATATTTTCTAAGATTTAAGAGTTCATTTAAATATGGATATGAACAAATTCCCTTTTTTTAGTCAGATGTGGAGAACTAACAAGTTACAAATTTCATATCCAGCAAATGGGCAAAGATGAAAAAATATGGGAATGCCATTGGAGGAATTGTAGAAAGATATACACATTAAACCACTGTTTCTGGATCTCTTAATTAGAATAATGATTCTCAAAACCAGTTTTGAAAAGTGCAAGTCCATCTCTTTTCCTTTATCTCCTTTCCTTTACTCTCTTTTTAAAAACTCTACAATCTAGCTTCCAATCTCATTATTTAACCAAAATTGCTTTTGTCAAAGTTACTAGTGATCTTTTAAAAACTGCCACATTTAATGGCTTTTTCTTAAATCCTATCTGAATGTATGAAGCCTTTAACACTGTTGATCATTCTTTTCTATTTAAGCTTTTATTACTCTACTATTCCTTAATGTCTTTTGCTAGTTGTTCATCTAGGACATGCCTGCTAACACCCTAAGTGTCCCACAGTGGTCTGTCCTGGGTCCCTTTCTCCCTCTATTCTAATTCACTTGGTGATTTTGTCAATTCCCATGAATTCATGGACTCAGTTTTCCTGATGATTCTACTTATCTAATCTTAATCTCTCTACTTACTGCAAGCTTGCATCTCCAACTGCCTGTAGGGTGTCTTGAATTGGAAGTCTCAAAGACATCATAAACTAAACATGTCCAAAACAGAACTCATTATCTTTCCCCATAAACCCTCTAGTCTTTCTGATGTCCCTATTACTGTTAAGAGTACCACCATCTTTCCAGTCACTTAGGTGTCTTTCTCTACTCCCTACTCTCAACCCCTATGATTAAGCCCTTGTCAATTTTACCTCTATAAAATCTCTCACACTCCCTTTTCTTCTCAGTCAGTTCTATCAGCCTGATGCAGGCCATCCTTACCTGATTCCTGGACTATCGAAATACCCTGGGGTTTGATATCTATAAGACTCTCTCCAATGCAATCAGTCCATTCTCTACTTAGCCATCAAGATGATAATCCTAAAGGACAAGTCTGATCATATTCCCTCATACTCAGTAAATTCTAGTGGGTCCAATCACCTCCAGGATCAAATATAAAATCTTATATTTGAAGCTCTTCATAACCTGTCTCTCCCACCCCTTTTTCTTGTCTCTTTCAATCTAATACTCCTAACCCTACTTACATACTTTACAATCTGGTGATACTGACCTCTTTGCTGCACTTTGAATACGTAATTCCATCTCCTAACTGCTGCGGATTTTGAAGTTCTGTAACAGTTTTATCAACATTTTTTCATGTTCATGAGTCAATTGTCATACATATTAGGTTAACAGTTATGCTTTTTCAGTGGCACATGTAGTCAGAGATGAAATCATCTGATGTTTCTTAAGTTTTCTCCTTTGTTTTGAGGTTTTTCTCTTTTTCTGTCTCTCTCCAATGAACAAGACAAATATGGCTTGTTGGCACCCATCTGATCCCTTCTCCACCTGTCAATACAAGCAAACCCTCTCTCCCCAAGCAGTTAATCTGTCTGGTCCCTTCCATTCACTTCTTTCTGGATCTTTCCTCATCACTTGGCGATTATATTGGAGCCGCTTGCACTGGACACTGCCCTTCTGTAGGGTTATAGAACCTGTATTCTCCCCAATTGTAATCCCTTTCTCCCATCTGATTGCTTTTTGGCTGATTGATCTTGATGGAATACTGAACTTATAAAGATTCTCTGGGTGTAACCTCATCTGACATCATGTCCCACCTGTTTTTTGCCTGGGGTCCTGGAGCTAGACTCCACCTCTCATTTCCCTGAGTCAATCTACATTCTGAAGTCAATGGAAGCCTCTGTTGCATTTTGGATAAGAAGTTTTGGGTCTTATGCTCTCACCCTGTCCTCTCACTCTATCTCTATGCCAACATTGAGCTTTCAGATGCTCTACTTTACTACATTGAAAGCACTGACGAGTTTTTCTGGAAGTCCCTTGCCAAGAGGGACCCTGTCTTTCCACGTTTTGCATCATAACCTTGGTAAAAAAGGCATTTGTGCCCACTGTGGCACAGCATCTTATGATCTCCTCCAAAGGAGCATCTTTGTATAGTCCCAGAATAATTCTTCTACAAACTTCTTTGTATAAATTTTCTTTAGAAAGTTGTCTTATCATTATTTCTATTGTTGCATTTTCACCAATAGTTCCTATGACAGCTGTTTGCAGACGTCCCACAAAATCAGCAAAGGGTTCATTTGGTGCTCTATTTTTGTGAAGGCTTCCCCTCTATCTTGTTTTCCTGGGAGGGAGCCTCATGCTTTGATAGAAGCTGCAGCAGCAATTTGCTCATATACTATCAAAGGGTAATTAATCTGTGCTAAAGTGTCTGCATAATGACCTTTACCTGCTAGTTGATCAAATGTGATTTGTATGTTAACTCCAGTTTGCTTCTTGGCGTTGGGCTTGTATCCTGCATAGTTCACTATACTCCGAAAGCCACAACAAGTTTTGTCCAGATTTTAAACATGTCCTTGCTATAGATTTCCATCACTAGGGGGTTAAAATTTCAAAAGCCTAATTCTCTAATATCATCTTAACATAAGATGATGTAGCCCCATAAAGAGTGCAAGCCTTTTTCAGATCTTTGATAATTTCCAGATCAAAAGGAGTGTATCTTTTCCTGGCTTGACCTGAAGAATCAAATTCTTCAATCACAGGGTATGCTTTTATTCTTAATTCAGATATATCCTGTCCTTTTTTAGCTTTAATTAGAGCCTTTTCTAATCTTGTCATGGGGGTGGACAAAGCTGCTGCATGGCTGGTGCTGATTGTGGCACTGCCCTTCTCCCTCTTCCTCCTCTCTCCACCTGCAAAGGCGAAATTGAGGGGGGAGGGTCAGGAGATGGGGAATGCCCTAATGGGGTATACTGTGAAGTACCACATTCTTTAATTTCATCAGCATTGTACTTAACTCCTTTTTTGTCTAATTCTTCATGCTTTTCACCTAGTTTGTCAGTATCACTCCCCTTTGTAATTTCATCAGTACTGTACTTAACACCTTTCTTGTCTAATTCTTCATGCTTTTCTGTTATTTTGTCAATACCATCCCCCTCCTGCACTTTTTCCTTTTTCCTTATTCTAATAGTTATGTCATTCCTTAAAGCTAATTGTATTAAGTTATATATATATAAGAAGATATGCAGGGAATGTCTTCTTTGGGAATTGAATCAGGACCATTGTCATTGTAATATTCAATTAGTTGCTCTCCCACTAGTTAAGAGATCTGGGAAAACAGACAGACTGGGAGATAGACAGAGAAGACAGAGGACTGGAACAGACTCGAAGACAAAGACCCTCATGGTGGCTGTCCTTCATTATTGCAATTTCACTGAGTTAACACCTTGTTGTAAGATTACTTGTTTCAAGTACACTTAGCCCTCTACAGATATTAATAAAAATAGGGTGAGGGAAAGTACATTTATAACCACAGACATAAGAAGACTATACAAAAGAAAACTGAAAAGGTGAGTGACCAAGTATCCCAGGCATACTTGGTGTAGAGGCATGTTGATCTATGGAATTGAGATCAAGTAAAGTTGCTTATGGGAAATGGAGTTACTAGGTAGGTTGTGAACACAATAAAAAAGCAGGTTTTGTGGTACTTTAATCATTCTCTAGCCCTTCGCTCAAAGTTGAGTTCAGAAAGCATAAAGTATCATTAGCCATGAGATTTCAGGTGATTAATTTATTTTAGGGGAAAGGACATACTATTCCTTAGAATAAAAGCTAAGTAGTGCAGCTAATATAAAATAGAGTAGAAATCCTTCATGATATTATTGAATATGTTTGATGAACTTCTGTTTTATGCTTTGCTTGACATTTATCATCAAACTATTTCTAAATTAAACATTAAATTTTATTTCTAAATTAAAACAACAAATTATTTCTCTTGTTCTACCTATCAAGAAATCTTGTTTATTTTTACTCTGAAAAACCAGACATTGTAAAGCTCTTTTAATGACCCTAAAGTTCTCTGCCAAAGACTCTTCTTTTTAATACTAATGCTCTATTGGTATTTTTGTATAACTATGAATCATAGAACACCAGTCTCCAAAAAGCTGAGAATTTTTTACTATTCAAAAGACAATGAGATGCACAGGTATATGTGACCAGACTAACTCATAATACATAAAGAAATACAGGGAAACTGGAATAAATGATGATTTCAAAGAAATGTATGATCAACCTTTTCCTTCACATCAAAACAGATAGAATATTGCAAATATTTTCTAATATGTTCTTTGGTTAATTCCTTTCCTTTTTTTTTTTTTTTTTTTTTTTTTGATAAGAACAGGTACAGGATTGGTGAGAAATAATTGATGTAAAGCTCACTCATTAATTAATTATTTTAAAAAGGAAATGCATGATTTTAAAAAAAGGGATTGATCATATGGTGAAAATGAGAGATAATTAAGATAGCCAGAGTATTAAAGAAATCAAAAAAAGCTCATTATACATTAGATGGCCCCCTTATGATTAATCTGTGGGAAGAAACAGGTAACAATTAGGTAAGATAGAGTTATGAACAGGTTGTGAGCTATATTATTAGAAAAATATATGATAAAAGAACATATATTCATGACTGTCCAACTTTGCTTCCTTGTATTCCTTGTTAATCTTGTATTCTCTGCTGTGTGCTTTTTGTTTTATTCCTTTTTTCCTTTTTCATTCCTCCTGCTTCCCCCAACTAGGCTACAGTTAAGTATGTATATATTTTTATATACATACATCCACAGACATCCACATCCACATCTACACATACCTACATATATATACACATATATGCATATATATATGCATATGACATGCAAATAAAACAATTATTAGTGTGGCTGACACATAATGTGGATTTCTCTCTTGATTGAGTTTTTAAATTTGACTTGTCTGAGATCAGTGATTACTAGCCCTACTTTTTTTCCTAATAAATTTTATTCCTGATCCTTGTTACTTTGTTTGTGTATATCTCTTATTTCCTATCTCTGATAACTCTTCTACTTAACTTGTTATTATTTAACCTTCTCCTATCCATGGATCTCTCCCTTATCTTCTCCCCCCAACCTTTCCCTCCTTCTTTATCACATTCCCATTAATCTGCATACTTTATCCCACTTCCTTTAATCTAAATAATCTTCTGTACCCCACCTTATCCTATTTTCTCCCCCACCTTATTTATAGATTTTTCAGGACGCTATATTTATCACAGTGTACACACAAACGCACACGTATGTATAATATGTATATATTGTTCCCTATTTAACCCATTCCCAATATGAGTAAGTTTCAGAACTATGTATGAGCCATCCTCGATCCCCATCTAATGCCTTTGTATCAGTTCTTCTTCTTCACCTTATTTATATGGCATAATTACTACTTTAACCTTTTCTTAGACAGCTTTGTTTTTTAGAGTTAGATCATAATTATCTCTGTACTAATCTTTCTTTTGGTCTACCCAATTACTGGTGTCAATCTTAGACATATATTTTACATTTCCATGAATAAAATCTAAACAATTTGTCATTATTGAGTCCCTTGAAATTAGTCTTTGATGTTTGGCTCTTATATGTTAAATTTTCTATTAAGTTCAGGTTTGATTGAGACAAAATCATGAAAATCTGCAAGTTTGTTGAATGTCCATTTTTTTTTTTTGTTCAATATTATACTTAATTTTGCTGGACATAATATTTTTGGCTACAGGCCTAATTCTTTTAATTGTCAAAATGTAATATTCCAGTACCCATGGTGTTTTACAGTAACTACTGATAAAATCCTCTACAATTCTAATTGTAGCTTCAGCATATTTGAATTGTCTTTATTGTTGTTGTTACTGGTTTGTTTCTTGTAAAATTTTCTTTTTGCCCTGGGAGTTTCAAAACTTCGCAATTATATTCCTATGTATTTTTCTTGTAAAATCTCTTTGAGATAATGATTAGTAGTTTTTTTTTTTTTTTCTATTTCTACTTTCCCTTTTTCTTCTATCACTTCAGGACAATTTTCTTTGATTATTTCTTGTATTATTGGGTCAAAATTCTATTTTAGGTCACAGCTTTCAGGTAGTCCAATTATTCTCAAATTTTCTCTTCTTGATCTGTTCTGCAGATCTCTTATTTTTCTTATGTTTGACATTCTCTTCTATTTTTCCATTCTTTATATTTTATTTTGTTATTTCTTGGTCTCTTATAGCTTCACTTGCTCCCCCTTACCCAATTCTAATTTTTAAAAGAATCATTTTCTTCCTTAAGACTCTGATATCTCTTTCTAATTGTTGACTCAGAATCTCTATTCTCCAAGCTATCCAGGACATGAAAGTTGCTGTGGTTGGGGTTAAGGCTACCTCCTAACCCAGCTAGCCTCAAGACTCCCTACTTGCTATTACTATAGAGCTAGCTGGAGATGTTTACACTTCATAGGGGTTAAACCTGGATTCTAAGCTCTTTCTTTAAATCTTCTCAGGTTGTCTCAGGAGGTCCTCTCTGTTCTGCCCTGAGTTTTATTTGTCACTGGTCTTTGTGCTGAAGCATAATTTTCTTTTGTCTGTGGAAGAAATCTGGAGAATTTAGAATTTTTTTTACCTACTCTGTCACCTTCCCAGAATCCTCCCTGTGTTAAGCAATTTACAAAAATTATCTTACTTTATCTGCACAACAACCTGAGATGTAGATATCCTCATTTTACAATGGAGGAAACTGAGGCAAACAGAATTAAGTAATCTGTCCAGGATCATAGAATTAGTATCAGACTCAGTTCTTTGTGATTGTGGAAATGAGGCAGTGGATACAATTCTGCACTTGGAATTAGGAAGACTTGAGTTTAAATCCAGCCTCAAGTACTCTGCATATTTTCTTATTGGATTGTTGTCATAGTTTTTGTTGTAGATGTTAAAGATTTAGTAACATATGAAAATATCTTTCAATTCAATAAACCTTTAAAAGATTCCTATTTAGTGTTTGTGGCAGCTCTTTTTGTAGTGGCAAGAAACTGGAAACCGAGTAGATGCCCATCAGTTGGAGAATGGCTGAATGAATTATAGTATATGAATGTTCTGTAAGAAACGACCAGGAAGATGATTTTAGAGAGGCCTAGAGAGATTTACATAAGCTGATGCTAAGTGAAATGAGCAGAACTAGGAGATCATTGTACATGGCAACAAGATTATATGATGATCCATTCCAATGTACGTGGCTCTTTCCAACAGTGAGATGATTGATGGCAGTTCTAATAATCTTGTGATGAAGAGAGCCATCTACATCCAGAGAGAGGACTATAGGGACTGAAAATGGATCACAATATAACATTCTCACTCTTCTTGTTATTGTTCACTTGCATTTTGTTTTCTTACTCATTTACTTTGTTTTTTTTTTTTAATCTGATTTCTCTTGGGCAGCAAGAGAATTGTATAAATATGTTTATACATGTTTGATTTAACATACATTTTAACATGTTTAACATATATTGAATTGCTTGCCTCTAAGGGAGAAGGTGGGAGGAAAGATGAGAAAATCTGAAACACAAGGCTATGCAAGGGTCAATGTTGTCAAATTATCTGTGCATATGTTTTGAAAATAAAAAGCTTTATTTAAAAAAAAAAGAGAGAGAGAGATTCCTATTTGGAAAACTCTACTAGACTGTATTAGGCACTAATTATACAAAGATAAAAGCCAAAAAATATATTTGTTGAGTACTGATTTTGTGCAGGTTAGATGCTGAGGGAGAGGAATATAAGAAATCTAACTCAAACCCGTTTATGAGAGCAGACTGTTTAAATTTCAGTATGAATATTTATTCAGAGTTTGGCAAACGATACAAATCAGGACTCGATTTATAGTTTTGTTAATTGTGTAGGCTTAAAAAATGGTGAAGAAAATCTTAACAATGGTTAAATTTAAAAATGTGCCCTGCATACGTTTTTCCCCTCTGTGTCAGTTCTTAAACATTTAGCAGCCCACTCTTTCTTAAATAATTATTTTGCTTAATGTATTTTATATTAGTTTTCTTCTCAAAATGAATTTTGTATCACAAACAATCCAGTGAAGTATGTAGATTAGGTGGTATTATTCTTAGTTTATGGAAGCACAGATGGGTGAAATACTTTTTCAACAATTTATTTAAAAATATCTGGTTTGTTTAGTGGGATGTAAGCTCCATATGTGTCAGCAGTATGATATGGCAGCCAAGAAAGCTAATAAAACAAATTACCTTAAGGGAGATATGATAATAGTTCTATAAAATTCTGTTGTTTTCTGATCAGACTGTATTTTAAAGTAATATTGATAAGTCACACAAAGTTAAGATCTGTTTTTGCTCCTGAAAGACATAATAAATACTGACAAAAAGGTTAACTTCTAATCTTTATCGCATTCTTGTCTGGAAAAAAATATTATTCAGTCAGATTGGCATTAAAAGAAAATACTTAATCCCAGAGGCAATTTTCTTATTTTTTTTAAATTGGTGTGGTGGCTCATAGCTTATAATTATGCATAAGAAGATGCCAATTTTTCCTTAACACGGAGAGACTTTCTAGCCATTGTCCCTTAACAGATAGGAATTGAGATGGCTAACAGAATTGTTTGTTAGTCCCCAAAAAGGGATCCTATTTCTAATGACAGAAAAAAATCCCAATCCCTCCCTAACAGTGTCTCCTCGACTTTTTTAAAAGAACTAGTTAAGGATTTCAAGAAGGTAGACATTGAAACTTCTACCAATGTCACAGGTATTAGTTATTCTTCCATGAGTATATTTTGTTCACATGTGCCCATCTAATTCTAAAGGTCTTCCATATGGAAGAGCTACAAAAATCTACTCTTTCCAGTGAGGTATGTGCAATGATGTGTTTATAGTGATTATGTTTTGGTACTATCTTTAAAGGCAGCTAGGTGACACAGTGATTAGAACACTCAAGGTGAATTGGAAACTTGCCTTCAGCACTTAACTTGCTGTGTGATTCTAAACTCTTACTTTTCTTATGTAAAATGAGAATAAAAATAGCATCTGCTTCCAAGACTCGTGAAAAGCAAATAAAAGAATTCTTTGCAAAACCAAAGAGGTATATAAATGCTAGTTATTATATCATTATTCTTAATATAGGCAGCAGGTGGTAGTAAAGAGCAACATGTTGAGCTACCAATACACATAGGTAAGGGGGGAGACTTAGAATATCTTTTCACTTTGAAAAGAGTGGCTGTTTTTTAAAATTGAGCTGACTAAGGACTGCCATCTATTAAACCCTATTTTCTCTCCCAGGCTCCAGTCTTTCATTATCAGATGCCTATTGGACATATTGAATTGGATGATCCAAAGACATTTTAAATGTCCAATATATCCAATTTTTCCTTAAAAATATATCAATATATATATCCAAAACTGAACTCATTATCTTTTCCCCTAAATTCTTTCCTCTTCCTAATTTTTCTGCTGTTGTTGAAATCAACATCATTCTTCCTGTTATCCAGCCTCATAACTTATATGTCATCTCTGACTCTTCACTCTCACCCCCCATACACATTCAATTTGTTGGCAAGACTTGTCTTTGTACCATCTCTTGTAAATATCCCTTTCATTTCTCTGACACTGTCATTTTGCTGTTGAAAGCCCTGAATATTATTTCATACCTGGACTACTGCAGTATCATAATTTCAGATCTCTTCCCATGCTAGCCCATCCTCTACCTAGTAATCAAAACAATCTTCCTAAAGTGCAGGTCTGACCATATCACATACCACTCCCACCCCCCAACTCACCCCGAGATTCAGTGAACTCCATTTACTCATTATTTCTCATTCTAAATATAAAATCCTCAATTTGGTTTTCAAAGTCTCTCATAATCTGTCCCTTTTCCAATTTTTCCCAGTCTTCTTATACTTAACTCTCCCTTCATGAGCTCTTTGATTCAGTGACATTCACCTCACTATATCTCACATCTCTTGACTACATTTTTAACTGACTGTTCCCCTGTGCTTAAAATGCTAGTTCCTCCTCATCTCCATGTCCTGATTTCCTCGGCTTTCTTCAAGAACCAGCTAAAATCCCATTTTATATGAGAAGCCTTTCCTGTTCCCACTTAATGTGGGAAAATTCCAAGCTCTCCAGATTTCCCTCACAAATTAGACATAACTGCACCTCAGGGTGAACATAGTGCAGCTAAAAACAAAAAGGAATTGGTGCAGAATAGTGATTCTCCTGAGACAATCAGATCTGAAGAAAGATCCTACCACAGAGGTTTGGCCCCTGTGAAATGTAAACACCCCCAGACAGTTCTAATGAAACTATAAGCAATGAGCTCCCAGGGTTATCTGGGTTGGGAGGTAGCATTGGCCACAGGAACTTTTACTTCCCAAGTAGTGTAGGGAGTGGATTGATTCAGGAAAATTGAGGGTACCTCTGCTAATAAGGAGCACCAGATCTAACTGTACTGCAGAGATTTGGCCTCCAGTGAGAATCAGTGGGCCAGGGATGTTATTGAATATGGGCACTTCCAGGATGGAAGAGTTCTCACTTTAGGGTTTCAGGTCAGAGGAAAGAACTGAAGGAGATCCTGAGGCAAAAAATACAATTCCACCTCTTCACTACAGGATGAGAAGTGATTACACTAATCAGTTCTTCTTTTTTTTTTAAATGAACAGGCAAAGGAGAAAGAACCCAATCATAGAAAGTTACTTTGTAAATAGGGAAGACCAAGATTCATCTTCAGAGGAGGATATTGAAGTTAAAAAAAAAAAGCCTCTCCTTCCTCATAATGTTAAATGGTTACCTGCTCCAAAAAAATTCAAAAAGTTTAAAAATCAAATGAAAGAGGTTGAGGAAAAACTAAAAAAAAAAAAATCCAAGAAAAATTATAAAACGAAAGTCAAACAACTTAAAAAGAAGATCTAGATTCTTAAGGGGGGAAATTCGACTATTTAAAATTAGATTTGGGCAAGGGAAAGTCAGTGAAATGATAAGAGACCAAGAAACAATATAACAAAATATAAAGAATGAAAAAAATAGGAGACAATTGAGACATCTCTTTAAAAAAAAAAATCCCAACAGATCAGGAAGGATAATTGGGTTACTTGAAAGGTATGACCCAAAAAAGGAGTCTGGATACAGCAGTTTGAGAAATAATTAAGGAAAATTGTCCTGAAGTGTTAGAACAAGAAAAGAAAGGAGAAAAGAAAAAAAAATTGTTGATCACCACCTGAAAGAGATCCTACAAGATCCTTATTGCTAAATTTTGAAACCCCCTGATAATATTCCATGTGATTTTCATTGCATCATGATCTGAAAAAAATGCATTTACTTTTCTGCCTTTCTGTATTCAATTTTGAGATTTTTAATGCCCTAATACGTGGTCAGTTTTTGTATAGGTTTCATGAGCTGCCAAGAAGAAAGTAAACTCCTTTCTGTCTCCATTCATTTTTCTCCAAAGATCTATCATACCTAACTTTTCTAACATTCTGTTTATCTCCTCAACTTCTTTCTTATTTATTTTGTGGTTCAATTTATCTAGTTCTGAAAGAGCAAGGTTGAGATCCCCCACTAGTATAGTTTTGTTGTCTATTTCTTCTTGCAGTTCTCTTAACTTCTCCTCTAGGAATCTGGATGTTATACCACTTGTTGCATATATATTTAGTACTGATATTGCTTCATTGTCTATGGTACTCTTTAGTAAAATATAGTTTCCTTCTTTATCTTTTAAAATTAGATCTATCTTTGCTTTTACTTGATCTGAGATCAGGATTGCTACTCCTGCTTTTTTTACTTCATCTGAAGCATGACAGATTCTGCTCTAGCCCTTTCCCTTCACTCTATGTGTATCACTCTGCTTTAAATGTGTTTCTTGTGAAAAAAATTTTTGGGAGCCAAGATGGCAGAGACAATACATGTTTCTCTCTGACCTTCTCTACAACCTTCATGCTAATTATGAAATCCACCTTCTGAATTAACTCTGGATCAGCAGAACCCACAAATATTGGGAATGCAACAAATTATCAGCAGAAGATAATTTTGAAGATTGCCAGAAAAATTCTGTTTAAATTGGAAAAGGAAGGGAGGCAGACCAGCCGAGTACAAATGCCAGCATAGACAGTTCAGAGACCTGGGACTGTGCGGTCTCTGTGTGACAGAGAATCTACTGGAGGAAACAGAAAATGTTTGTTTCAATCAGAAACAGGAGGGAGGCAGCTAAGCACAAACAGTTGACCACAAATGCCAGCACAGACAGCACAGAATCCCAGGACAGTGCTGACTCCCCCAGTGTTGCTGACTCTGTGTGGCAGAGAATCTACAGGGAGGAATCCACAGGAATCTACAGTAGTGTTGGCCACTCTGCTCTGGTTGCAAGGCAGTATATCAGCAGAGAAGTTATAGAATACCCAACACAAACCCAAAAGATCAATAGTGAACCCCAAATGCCACAATATCATGGGACCTGGCCATATCCACCCAGCACCAGGAGTGAATCAACACTCACCCAGCATAGCTGCTTGGAAAATTTCTCCACCCTAAAGGCAGACCTTAACTTAAAAAAATGAGTAAAAAAGTAAAGAGAACTCTGATGATAGTTTTTATGGTGAAAGAGAAGAACAAATTTCAAACCCTGAGGAGACTAAAGTCATATTGTCTCCAGATGAAGCCCCAAAAGATGATATAACCTAGTCCCCATCACACAAGGCTCTCCTAGAAGAAATTAAAAAGGATCTTAAAAGAGAACTAGAAGAAAACTGGGGAAAGGAAATGAAAAATTTGAAAGAGGGTTTGGAAAAGGCAACACAGAAACTATCTGAAGAAAATTCACTACAAAATAGACTTACTGAAATGGGAAAAGCATATAATTCATTAAAAGATAGATTTGATAAAATGGAAAAAAAAAGCAACTCCCAGAAAAACAGAATTTGTGAAACAGAAAAAGAAAATTACTCCTTAAAAAACAGAATTTGTAAAATGGAAAAAAATTCCATAGGACAAAACAACTCATTTAAAAATTCAATTGGACAAATACAAAAAGAAGTAAAAAAAAAAAAAAAGTAAATGAAGAAAATAATTCACTAAAATTAAGAATTGAACAAATGGAAATGAATGACTCCATGAGGCAGCAAGAATCACTCAAGCAACCCCCCCCCCCAAAAAAAAAAAAAGAAAGAAAAAATTGAAAAGAAATGTAAAATACGTGATTAGGAAAACAACAGACCTGGAAAATAGATCTAGGAGAGACAAGCTAAGGATTATTGGACTCCCTGAAATATATAATAAATACAAGAACTTAAACACTATCTTTCAGTAAATCATCAAAGAGAACTGCCTGGATATAGAAGCAGAAGATAAAAGGATCATTGAAAGAATTCACCAAATGACCCCAAAATTAAAACCCCAAGGAATATCATGTCTAAATTTGAGAACTATCGAACCAAGGAAAAAATACTGCAAGCTGCCAGGAATAAACAATTCAAATACTGAGGAGCCACGATAATGATTACTCAGGACCTAGCAGTTTCTACTTTAAAGGCTCAAAGGGCCCAGAATCTGATATTCCAAAAGGTGAAAGAATTTGGAATGCAGCCAAGAATAAATTACTCTGCTAAACTGAGCATTTTTTTTCAGGGAAGAAGATGGACATTCAATGAAACTGATGAATTCCATTTATTTTTGATGAAAAGACCAGAGCTAAACAAAAAATTTGACTGCCAAATATAGAATTCAAGAGAAGCATAAAAAGGTAAAAAGAAAAAAAAAAAACTCTTGAGAACTGTATTTCTGTTTTGGGTATACACTGAGAGTACATGTATAATCAGATTTTACTGTTATAATATAAAAATGAAACTAGAGATGGAAAAGGGATTGTCACAGAAAAAAAAAAGGAGAAAATGGAGGTAAAATGAGGTAAATTACATCTCAAGAAGAGGCAAAGAATACATTATAATTGAGGGAAAGGAGGGTGATGAATATTGTGTGAATCTTATTTTTATCAGATTTGGCCCAAAGAAAGAATATTACATATATTTGGTTTCACTTAGAAACATCTCACATCTTATAGAAAAATGGGAGGAGAAAGGGGACAAGGGAAGGGACAGGGTAAATAGAAGGGAAAAGAGAAATAGGAGAAAGATATAACAAAGTGGGAGGGTTTCTAAAGGGGGAGGACTGCTTGAAGCATGTAGTACTCATAAGTAAAATACTGGGGAAGAGGGAAAGGAGAAAAGGAAAGAGAAAAGTATAATTTGGGGTTAATAAGAGGGCAGGAAATACAGAATTAGTAGTTTTAACTGTAAATATGAATGGGGTGAACTCTCCCATAAAACGTAAGCAGATAGAAGACTGGATTAAAAGCCAGAATGCTACAATATATTGTTTACAAGAAACACATTTTAAAGTAGAGCAATACATACAGAGTAAAGGTAAAAAGCTGGAGCAGAATCTACTATGTTTCAGGTGAAGTTAAAAAAAAGTAGGGGTAGCCATTCTGATCTCAGATCAAACAAAAGCAAAATATGATCTAATTAAAAGAGATAAGGAAGGAAACTATATTTGGCTAAAGAGTACCATAGATAATGAAGCAATATCAATATTAAATATATATTCATCAAGTAGTATAGCATCTAAATTCCTAAAGGAGAAGTTGAGAGAGGAGCAAGAAGAAATAGACTGCCAAACTATAATAGTGGGAGATCTCAACCTTGTACTCTCAGAACTAGATAAATCAAGCCACAAAATAAGTTAAAAAGAAATTAAAGAGGTAAATAGAATACTAGAAAAACTAGAGATGATAGTTTGGAGAAAATTGAATAGAAAAATATACTTTTCTTCTTGGTAGTTCATGGAACCTATACAAAAACTAACCATATATTAGGACATAAAGACATAAAAATCAAATGCAGAAATAGTAAATGCTTTTTTTTCAGTTGACAATGCAATAAAAATTACATTCAATAAAGGGCCAGGGGAAAATAGGCCAAAAAGAAATTGGAAACTAAATAATGTCATCCTAAAGAATGAATGGGTGAAACAGCAAATCATTGACATAATCAGTAATTTCATCCAAGAGAATGGCAATAATAAGACAATATCCCAAAATTTGTGGGATGCAGCCAAAGCAGTAATAAGAAGAAATTTTATATTTCTAGATGCTTATTTGCATAAAATAGAGAAAGAGAAGATCAAGAAATTGGGCTAGCAACTAAAAAGGCTAGAAAAAGAACAAATTAAAAACATTCAATCAAATGCCAAACTTGAAATTCTAAAAATAAAAGGAGAGATCAATAAAATTGAAACTTAAAAAAAAAAAAAACTATTGAGTTAATAAACGAAGAGTTGGTTTTATGAAAAAAAAAAACAACAAAATAGACAAACATTTAGTAAATTTGATTAGAAAAAGGAAAGAGGAAAATCAAATTGTTAGTCTCAAAAATGAAAAAGGAGAACTATCCACCAATGAAGAGGAAACTAGAGCAATTATCAGGAGTTACTTTGCCCAACTTTATGCCAATAAATTTGATAACCTAAGTGAAAGAGAGGAATACCTACAAAAATATAGATTCCCCAAATTAACAGAAGAGGAAATAAATTACTTAAATAGTCCCATTTTAGAAAAAGAATTAGAACAAGCTATTAATCAACTCCTTAAGAAAACATACCCTGGACCAAATGAATTTACATGTGAATTTTAGCAAACATTTAAACAACAATTAACACCAATACTATATAAATTATTTGAAAAAATAGGGAATGAAGGAGTCCTGCCAAATTCCTTTTGTGACACAGACATGGTATTGATACCTAAACCATATAGGACGAAAACAGAGAAAGAAAATTATAGACCAATCTCCCTAATGAATATTGATGAAAAAATCTTAAATAAAATATTAGCAAAGAGATTACAGATAATCACCCCAGAATAATACACCATAACCAAGTAGGATTTATACCAAAAATTCAGGGCTGGTTCAATATTAGGAAAACTATTAGCATAACTGACTATATCAGTAACCAAATTAACAAAAATCATATGATTATCTCAACAGATGCAGAAAAAGCATTTAATAAAACCCAACACCATTCCTCTTAAAAACACTACAGCATATAGGAATAAATGGACTTTTCCTTAAAATAATCAATAGCATCTATTTAAAATCATCATCAAGCATCATATGTAATGGGAATAAACTAGAACTATTCCCAATAAGTTCAGGGGTGAAGCAAGGTTGCCCACTATTACCACTGTTATTCAATATTGTATTAGAAATGCTAGCCTTGGCAATAAGAAAAGAAAAAGAGATTAAAGGAATTAGAGTAGATAGTAAAATAAATCAAATTACCACTCTTTGCAGATAATATAATGGTATACTTAGAGGACTCCAGAGAATCAAATAAAAAGCTATTAGAAAAAATCCAAAACTTTAGCAAAGTTGTAGGATACAAAATAAATCCACATAAATCATCAGCATTCTTATACATCACTAACAAAATCCAACAGCAAGAGATACAAAGAGAAATTCCCTTTAAAATAACTGATGATAATATAAAATATTTGGGAATCTATCTGCCAAAGGAAAGTCAGGAACTATATAAGCAAAAGTACAAAATACTTTCCATACAGATAACATCAGATCTAAGCAATTGGAAAAATATCAAGCGCTCACGGATAGGTCAAGCAAATATAATAAAGATGACAATGCTCCCTAATCTATTTATTTAGTGCTATACCAGTCAAACTCCCAAGAAACTATTTACTGACCAAGAAAAAATAACAAAATTCATCTGGAGGAACAAAAGGACAAGAATTTCAAAGGAATTAATGAAGAGAAAAGAAAATAAAAATGTTGTAGCTGTACCAGGTCTAAAGCTACATTATAAAGCAGCTTCTATCAAAACCATTTGATACTGGCTGAGAAATAGAGAAGTTGATCAGTGAAACAGGTTAGGTTCACAGAACAAAGTAGCCAATGATTACAGCAATCTAGTAATTGACAAACCCAAATGCTCCACCTTTTGAGATAAGAATTCACTATTTGACAAAAAGTGCTGGGAAAATTGGAAACTAGTGTGGCAGAAAGTAGGCACAGACCCACAGCTAATACCATATACCAAGATAAAGTTGAAATGAGTTCATGATCCAGATAAAAAGAATGATACTATAAACAAATTAGAAGAACATAGGATAGTTTATGTCTAAGATTTATGGAGGACGAAGAACTCGAGATAATTATTGATCATAAAATCAATAATTTTATGATTATATTTTGATATATTAAGTTAAAAAAGTTTGTACAAACAAAACTAATCCAAACAAGATGATAAGGGAAGCAATAAACTAGGAAAACATTTTTCCATCCAAAGGATCTGATAAAGGCCTCTTTTCTAAAATATATAGAGAATTGACTCAAATTTATAATAGTTGAAGCCATTCTCCAATTGAAAAAATGGTCAAAGGATATGAACAGACAATTTTCAGATCACAAAATTGAAATTATTTGTAGCCACATAAAAAATGCTCCAAATCATTATTGATCAGAGAAATACAAATTAAGACAACTCTAAGAAACCACTATACACCTGTCAGATTAGCTAAAATGACAGGAAAAGATAATAACGGACGTTGGAGGGGATATAAGAAAACCGGGATACTGATACATTGTTGGTGGAACTGTGAACAGATCCAACCATTTTTGAGATTTGGAAGTATTCTCAAAAAGTTATCAAATTGTGCATACCCTTTGATCCAGCAGTATTTCTACTGGGAATATATCCCAAAGAGACCTAAAAGAGGGAAAGGGATCCACATGTGCAAAAATGTTTGTGGCAGTCCTTTCTGTAGTGGCAAGAAACTGAAAACTGAGTGGATGCCCATCAATTGGAAAATGGCTGAATAAATTATGGTATATGAATGTTATGGAATATTATTGTTCTGTAAGAACCAACAGGATGATTTCAAAGAAGCCTGAAGTGACCTACATGAACTGATGCTAAGTAAAATGAGCAGAACCAGGAGATCATTATACTCGGCAATAACAAGACTGATGGACTTGGCTCTCTTCACCTGTGAGATGATTCATACCAGTTCCACTTGTGCAGTGATGAAGAGAACCATCTATACCCAGAAAGAGAACCATGGGAACAGAGTGTGGAACACAATATAGTATTCTCACGCTTTCTGTTGTTATTTGCTTTCATTTTGTTTTCTTTCTCAGTTTTTCTTTTTCTTCCTTCTTGGTCTAATTTTTCTTGTGCAACAAGATAACTGTATAAATATGTATACAAATGTTGAATCTAACATGTATTTCAACATATTTAACATGTATTAGACTACCTGCCAGCTAGGGGAAGGGGTGGGGGAAAAGAAGGGAAAATTTGGAACACAAGATTATGCCAGAGTTAATGGAAAAATTACCCATGCATATGCTTTGTAAATAAAAAGCTTTAATAAAAAAAAAATGTCTTTCTTGTAAACCACACATTGTAGGAGTCTGGCTTTTAATCCAGTTCATCCCATTCACATTCACAGTTAAAATAACTAATTCTATATTTTTTACCATTGTATTTGCCCTAAGTTATGCTTTTTCTCTTTCCTTTCCCTCCTCCTTCCTCCCCAGTATTTTGCTTTTGATGACCACCTCTCTCAAATAGCCCTCCCCCTTTAGAGCCCCTCTCCCCCTTTTACACCTTACTTCTGTTCTCCCTTCTATTAGTCTTTCCCTTTCTTTTCTTCCTTCCCCTCCCACTTCCCTATAACGTGAGGCAGGTTTCTCTGTGAAACCAAATATGTTTGATGATTCTCTCTTTGAGCCAAATCTGATGAGAATAAGATTCACACAATGTTCACCCCCACTTATTTCTTTCCTTCAATTGCAATAGGTCTTCTCTTTGCCTCTTTGTGAGATATAATATTTCTATTTTATCTTCTTTTTCCACTTCTTCTAGTATGATCCCCTTTCCACCTCTAGTTTCTTTTTCATATTATCACAATAAAATCAAATTATACCCACATTAAGTATACCCATAACAGAAATATAGTTCTCAAAAAATTCTTTCCTTTTTACCTCTTTATACTTCTTGTGAGTTCTGTGTTTGAAGATCAGTTTTTTTTTTTGTTGTTGTTCAGTTCTGATCTTTTCATCAGAAATAGATGGAATTCACCATATCATTAAATGTCCATCTTCTCCTCTGAAAGATAATGCTCATTTTAGCTGGATAGGTTATTCTTGGTTATAATCCAAGTTCCTTTGCCTTTTGGAATGTCAGATTTCAGGCCCTTCGATCCTTTAAGTTGGAAGCTGCTAGGTCCTTGATAATCCTGATTGTGACTCCTTGATATTTGACTTGTTTCTTTCTGGCTCCTTGCAATATCTTTTCCTTGATGTGATAGTTCTGAAATTTAGCCAAGATATTCCTTGAACTTTTTATTTTGGGGTGTCTTTCAGGAGATGATCATTGAATTCTTTCAATGGCCATTTTACCTTCTGATTCTAAAATATCAGGGCAGTTTTCCTTTATGATTTCCTGTAAAATATTGTCTAGAATATTTTTTTATTATGGCTTTCAGCAAGTCCAATAATCTTTAGATTGTCTCTCCTAGATTTATTTTCCAGTCGTTTTTCATAAGAGGTATTTCTTATTTTCTTCTACTTCATTTTTTGGGAGGCCTTTTGTTTGACTGATTCTTGAAGTCTTGTTGAGTCATTCACTTCCATTTTTAAATTCTAATTTTTAGTGCATTATTTTCTTCACTTTTTTTTAGCTTCTTTTGTATTTGGCCAATTGAATTGTTTTATTCATTGCACTTTTTTTCATTTCACAAATTCTGTTTTTCAATGAATTGGTATGTTTTTCATATTTATTTTGTAAGGAGTTATATGCTTTTTCCATTTCATCAAATCTATTTTATAGGGAGTTCTATTATTTTCCCATCCTTTCTTGCAAAGATCTCATGTCCTTTCCCCATTTTTCTTCTAACTCTCTTTTAAGATCCTTTATGCAATCTTGCAAGAAAGTCTTGTGGAGGGGTGGAGCCAAGATGGCCAAGAAGGCACACGTGACTTTCTAAACTCCTTTCATACCCTCATTACCAATTTTAAAAATCAGCCTCAAAAATAGCGCTTGACTGGTAAAATTCACAAAGATTGGAAGTACAACAACTCACAAGCCAAAGATAATATAGAAGATCTCCAGTAAAGGTTTGTCCTGAGCAGTGGGAATAGACCAGTGCAGGCAGGGATAGAACAAGAGTTTAGCATTTGGAGCGAATCAGGAGCTGGGGTGGCCTCGATAGTTGGAAGGTTTATAGAGAGCTCTCTGCCATAACCTAACTGCTTTGCTTTGATTGCAGAGTAGTGGACCAGCAGAGAAATTAGAGTCTAGGATAGAGAGTACTCTGAAGGATTCCAGAGCCTAACAGGATCTGGCTGTGCCCACCCAGGACTGGAAGCAACGCAGCGCAGATCATAACATAGCTCTACAGTGGCATTCTGCAGCAGGGGCTTTCAAATCTGCAGAGCAGGGGGCACAACCCAGGGCAACCTCTAATCTGCACAGTGGGGGGCTCAGCCTAGGGCAGTGGATTTTCCCCAGCTCAACTACACTCCTCAGAGACATTTCCGGTGCTGTGAGGGATAGGGCAACTGCTAATACTCAAAGCGAGCTTTTGCAGGGGTGGGGGTGGGGTGATAAGGGGGGAGGAGAGGTAGTGATACTTTCACTGCTCAGCCTCTAGTCCCAAGGCAGTTGCTAATTTTCACAGCGGGGCTCCTTGCATTTCCGCAGCTCAACTGTGATACCCAGGCCTAATCACTTCAGGGTGGAGGTTATCCCAGAGCATTCCTGCAGCTCAGCCACTCTTTACAACCCATTGACAGGACAGACACTGTCCATGCTCTGCAGAGGAAGCTGGTAATCTCCTTGTCCTGAAGGCAGACCTTAAAGGCTTTAAAAAATGAGTAAAAAAATCAAAAGGATTATCGATAGCTTCTATACAGAAAGAGAGCAGGTTTTCAAACCCAAAGAGACTAATAGCAGGCAGTCTCCAGACAATACCCCAAAGGGGGATGTAACCTAATCCCCAATACAAAAGGCTCTCCTGGTAGAAACTATAAAAAAGCTTAAAAGAGAACTAGAAGAAAAATGGGGAAAGGAAAGAGAATCTATGCAAGAAAGCAACAACTTCCTGAAATGTGAATTGGAAAAGGTAAAGAATTCCCAGGAAGTGCAGGGAAACAGAATTTGTGAATTGGAAAAGGTAAAGAAATCCCAGGAAAGCAGCATTTGTGAATTGGAAAAGATGAAGAACTTCCAAGAAAGTAGGATTTGTGAATTGGAAAAGATAAAGAACTCCCAAGAAAGTAGGATTTGTGAATTGGAAAAAGAAAATAACTCAGTAAAAAAAAAAAATAGTGAAATGGAAAAAAAAAAGTCCATAGAGCAGAACAATTCATTTAAAAACTCAATTGGGCATATGCAAAAAGAAGTTTAAAAAGCTAATGATGAAAATAACTCGTTAAAAATCAGAACTGAACAAATAGAAATGAATGATTCATTGAGATATCAAGACTCAGTCAAGCAAAACCAAAAAAAAAAAAAATGTAAAACTAGAAAAAATTTTAAATATCTACTTGGAAAAACAACAGATCTGGAAAATAGATCTAGGAGAGACAATCTCAGGATCACTGGACTTCTCGAAAATGTTGATGAAAAAAAGAGCCTAGATACTATTTTACAGGAAATCATCAAAGAGAACTGCCCAGATGTAATAGAATCAGAAGGTAAAATAGGCATTGAATGAATTCATTGAACACATTCTGAAAAAGACCCTAAAATAAAAACTCCAAGGAATATTGTAGCAAAATTTCAGAACTATCAAACTAAGGAAAAAATATTACAAGCAGCCAGGAAAAAAAAATTCAAATATTGAGGTGCTACAATAAGGATCACTCAAGATCTGGCTGCTTCCACATTAAAGCATTGTAGGGCCTGGAATTGATATTCTAAAAGGCAAAAGAACTTGGAATGCAGTCAAGAATAAACTACCCAACTAAGCTAGCATTTTCTTCCATGGAAGAAGATGGACATTTAATGAAACAGATGAATTCCATTTTTCTAAGGAAAAAACCAGATCTAAACAAAAAAATTGCTCTCCAACCATAGGACTCAAGAGAAGCAGAAAAAGGTAAAAAGAATTCTAGAGAACTGTATTTCTGTGGTAGATATAGATAAAGAGTACATGTATAATTTGATTTTACTGATATAACATAAAGAAGGAAAGTAGAAATGGAAAGGGCATAGTGGTAAAAAAAGGAAACGGGAAGATAAAAAGAGGGAAACTACATCCCATGAAGAGAAAAAAAGAAACCTATCATATCTGAGGCAATTTAGAGAGGGGGAGGAACATTGTGTGAATCTTACTCTCATCAGAGTTAGCTCAAAGAGAAAAGAATTGACATATTTGTTTTACAGAGAATCTTCTCCCACCTCATTAAAAAGGGGGAGAGGAAAAAGGAAAAGGAAAACAGTAATAAGGGAAGGGCACAAGAAAGGGGAAGAGATTCAAAGGGGATGGGAGGGATCCTAAAGAGCAAGAGCAAGTATTTTGCCCATAAGTTTAATACTGGGAAAGGGGATAAGGGGGGGGGGGGAGAGGCACGCACGAAAAAGAAAAGCATAATCTGGGGATATTAGGATGGCAGGAAATACAGAATTAGTAATTTTAACAGTAAATGTGAATGGGGTGAACTCTCTTATAAAGTGGAAGCAGATAGCAGACTGGATCAAAAGTCAGAACCTTACAGAAAACACATTTAAAGCAGGGAGATACATACAGAGTAAAAGTAAAAGGCTGGAGCAGAATCTATTATGCTTCAGGTGAAGTCGAAAAAGCAGGGGTAGCCATCATTATCTCAGATCAAGCAAAAGCAAAAATTGATCTAATTAAAAGAGATAAGGAAGGAAACTATATCTTGCTAAAGGATATCATAGACAATGAAGCAATATCAACACTAAACATATATGCACTAAGTGGTATAGCATCTAACTTCCTAAAGGAGAGGTTAAGAAAGTTGCAAGAAGAAATAGACAGCAAAACTATAATAGTGGGAGATCTCAACTTTGCACTCTTAGAATTAGATAAATCAAACCACAAAACAAATAAGAAATTAAAGAGGTAAATAGAATATTAGAAAAATTAGATATGATAGATCTTTGGAGTAAAACAGAATGGTGACAGAAAGGAGTATACTTTCTTCTCAGCAGTTCATGGAACCTATACAAAAAATTGACTATATATTAGGACATAAAAACCTCAAAATTAAATACAGGAAGGCAGAAATAGTAAATGCTTTTTTTCTTTCAGATCACAATGCAATAAAAACTACATTCAACAAAAAGTTACGGGTAAATAGACCAAAAAGTAATTGGAAATTAAATTATCTCATCTTAAAGAATGATTAGGTGAAATAGCAAATTATAGACACAATAATTTCACTCAAGATAATGACAATGATGAGACATCATACCAAAATTTGTGGGATGCAGCCAAAGTGGTAATAAGATTAAATTTTATATCTTTAGAGGCTTATTTGAATAAAATAGAGAAAGAGAAGATCAATGAATTGCGCTTCCAACTTGAAAAGCTAGGAAAAAACCTAATTTAAAATCCCCAATCAAATATTAAACTTGAAATTCTAAAATTAAAAGGAGAAATTAATAATGTTGAAAGTAAAAAAAGAAAACTATTGAATTAATAAATAAAAATAAGAGTTGGTTTTATGAAAAAAACAATAAAATAGATAAACCTTTGGTAAATCTGATTAGAAAAAGGCAAAAGGAAAATCAAATTATTAGTCTTAAAAATGAAAAGAAAGAACTTTCCACCAATGAAAAGGAAATTAGAATAATAATAAGGAGTTACTTTGCCCAATTTTATGCCAATAAATTTGATAACCTAAGTGAAATGGATGACTACCTCCAAAAATATAGGCTTCCCAGATTAACAGAGGAGGTAGTAAATTGCTTAAACAGTCCCATTTTAGAAAAAGAAATAGAACAAGCTATTAATCAACTTCCTAAGAAAAAATCCCCAGGACCAGATTGATTTACATGTAAATTCTACCAAACATTTAAAGAACAATTAGCCCCAATGCTATATAAACTATTTGAAAAAATAGGAAATGAAGGAGTCCTACCAAATTCCTTTTATGACACAGACATGGTACTGATACCTAAACCAAGTAGGTTGAAAACAGAGAAAGAAAATTATAAAATTTCCCTAATGAATAGTGATGCTAAAATTTTAAATAAAATATTAGCAAAAAGACTACAGAAAACCATCCCCAGGATAATACACCGTGATCAAGTAGGATTTATACCAGGAATGCAGGGCTGGTTCAATATTAGGAAAACTATCAGTATAATTGGCCATATTAATAACCAAATTAACAAAAACCATATGATCATCTCAATAGATGCAGAAAAAGCATTTGATAAAATCCAACATCCATTTCTATTAAAAACACTTGAGAGTATAGAAATAAATGGACTTTTCCTTAAAATAATCAGTAGCATCTATTTAATACCATCAGTAAGCATCATATATAATGGGGACAAACTGCAATCATTCCCAATAAGACCAGGAGTGAAACAAGGTTGCCCATTATCACCATTACTATACAATATTGTATTAGAAATGCTAGCTTTGGCATTAAGAGTTGAGAAAGAGATTAAAGGAATTCTAGAGTAGGTTATGAGGAAACCAAATTATCACTCTTTGCAGATGGTATGAGGGTATACTTAGAGAACCTCAAAGAGTCTACTAAAAACTATTAGAAATAATCCACAATCTTAGCAAAGTTGCAGGATAGAAAGTAAACCCACATAAATCATCAACATTTTTATACATCACTAAGAAAATCCAACAATTAGAGTTACAAAGAGAAATTCCATTTAAAGTAACTATTATAGTATAAAATATTTAGGAATCTATCTTCCAAGGGAAAATCAGAAACTATATGAGCAAAACTACAAAACACTTTCCACACAAATAAAGTCAAAGCTAACCAATTGGAAAAATATTAAATGCTCTTGGATAGGGCAAGCAAATATAATATGACAATACTACCTAAACTAATCTATTTATTTAGCGCTATACCAATCAGACTCCCAAAAACTATTTTAATGACCCACAAAAAAATAACAACAAATTTCATATGGAAAAACAAAAGGTCAAGAATTTCAAGGGAATTAATGAAAAAAAGAAATCAAATAAAAGTGGCCTAGCTGTACCAGATCTAACATTATTTTATAAAGCAGTGGTTACCAAACCTATTTGGTATTGCCTAAGAAATAGACTAGTTGATCAGTGGAATAGGTTAGCTTCAAAAGACAAAACAGTCGATGACTTATCCCTAGCTTTTGAGATAGGAACTCACTGTTTGACAAAAATTTTTGGGAAAATTGGAAATTAGTGTAGCAGAAATGAGGCATTGACCCACACTTAACACTGTACACCAAGATAAGGTCAAAATGGGTTCATGACTAGGCATAAAGAATGAAATTTTAAATAAATTAGAAGAACATAGGATAGTTTACCTCTAAAACCTGTGGAAGAGGAAGGAATTTATGACCAAAAAGGAACTAGAGATCATTATTGATCACAAAATAGAAAATTTTGATTATATGAAATTAAAAAGTTTTTGTACAAACAAAACTAATGCAGACAAGATTAGAAGGGAAGCAATAAAGTGGGAAAACATTTTACAGTCAGAAGTTCTTATAAAGGCCTCATTTCCAAAATATATAGAGAATTGACTCTAATTTATAAGAAATCAAGACATTCTCCAATTGACAAATAGTCGAAGGATATGAGCAGACAATTCTCAGATGAAAAAATTGAAACTATTTCTAGTCATATGAAAAGATGCTCCATGTCATTATTAATCAGAAATGCAAATTAAAACAACTCTGAAATACCACTACAACTCCTGTCAGATTGGCTAGAATGACAGGGAAAGATAGTGTGGAATGTTGGAGGGGATGTGGGAAAACTGGGAAACTGATACATTTTTGATGGAATTGTAAATGTATCCAGCCATTCTGTTGAATGATTTGGAACTATGCCCAAAAAATTATCAACTGTGCATACCCTTTGATCCAGCAGTGTTACTACTGGGCTTATATCCTGTTGGAATCCTTACTAACTGCTAACTAATTAGAGTTGATCTAATCTTACAAGAAGATGTTTTGGCCAGAACCTGAAACAAGGTACTAAGTAGAACTAATCAATACAAGGCTTGTGTTCACACCTTTACTCATTGGAGTTCCATGAGTTCACACCTCCATTGAAGCTCTTTGGGCCAGAGAGCACTATGGGAGAAAACCCATAATCCCTCTCTCTGGAAGGAGCATAAATAGGCCAATGGGCCAGTCGAAGAGGTTCTTCAGAGTGAAGAAGCTACAAGTCGAGAGTTCAGTGGACAACCAGATTCATCTTCATCTCACACCACTGTAGTTGGTGTCTGGGCTCCTGCACTTCCCCCACTGAGACCAAGCTGGTCTGAAAGACTCACCAGAAAGCTAGCCGAGCCCCAAGTGAAGGAGACAAGAGATTCATTCCATCTCTGTGCTGATTGGAGGCTGAAGAAAGCAGAGGCAGAGGCTGAAGGACAGAATCCTTGGATTTGGTGACATTCGGAGGGAGCTCTTGGAACCAAGCAGAGAGATAGGCCTCTAAGCTAACCGGGCTATATTGGAGATAATAAAAGATCTGAACTTTTATCACCTGGCTGTGTTTTGAGAAGAAAAAGCTCACCACATTTTGGCGCCTGCATTTGGGAAGAAGATGACCACACAAACAAAATCCTGATTCCAGGGAAGGCACCCAGAGAGAACTTTTATAATATTTTATAGAAGAACAAGAATCCCACATTTGAACTCTAACATTTTGGCGCCCTGAACTTGGGGCTAACAGACCCCTCAGTGGATTTCAGTGGAAAAGCTACGATCCTGATTCAAGTGGAAAAGCCTCTGATCCTGATCCAGTGGGAAAGACTCTTCAACCCAGAAATTAGAGTGAGTACAACAAAGAAATTTTGTTAAAAGAGTTAAAGTAGAATTTCATCTAAGATGGGACAGATATTTAGAAAACAGCCTGTTTCTGTTCAAGGAAAATGTTTAGAGAGCATTGTCAAAATTATGGAAAGCCAAGGTTTAATTATAAGTTTACAGCAAATCACTGAATTTTTACAAACTGTCAGGGACATATGTCCTTGTTTCTCTCTTGATAAGGAATTAGATCTAAATGAATGGAAATTGGTTGGAGAGGATCTTTGTCAATTCTATGATAAAAATGGGCCTAACTCAATAATTAATACATATAATGTAATACAATTGGCTATAAGAAGTTATTTAAGTGATAGAATGATGAAAAGGAAAGTACAGGAGGAAGAAGTGCCAACTTTACTAGGTGAAAAGGAGGACGAATCAGATGAGAATGGAGTTAATTACAATTCTGAGTATGATACTTCACAGCAGGAGGAATTAAGTGATTCCACATCTCATGACCCTCCCCCCGCAATTAACCCTTCATGGGTGGAACAAGGGAGAGGGAGAGAGACAGAAACACAGTCAGCTTCTCCTGTAAAGCAGAATTTGACAAGATTAGAAAAAGCATTAGTTAAGGCAAAAAATGAAGGAGAAGATATATCTGATTTTATAAATGCATATCTTGTGATTGAAGAGCTCAACTCCTCAGGTCAAAAAGAGAGAAGATACACTCCTTTTAATTTGGAAAAAATTAAAGATTTGAAAAAGGGTTGCACTCTTTATGGGGCTACATCATCTTATGTGAAGATGTTACTAGATAATTTGTCTTATGAAATCCTAACCCCGAATGACTGGAAATCCATAGCGAAAACTTGTCTAGAACCGGGACAAAATTTATTGTGGCTTTCAGAGTTTCATGAATTATGTAGGATTCAAGCCCAACGCAATAGGCAAACAGGAGCTGGTGAAGGTCAGTATGCAGAGAGTTCAGAACAGATTTATTATCCCATAATAGTGTATGAGCAAATTTCTAAGGCTGCAATAAAAGCTTGGAATTCTCTCCCTGGACAGAAAGATGGAAATAATGCTTTCACAAAAATAGAGCAAGGTCCCAATGAACCTTTTGCAGATTTTGTAGGGCGTTTACAAACAGCTGTAATAAGAACCATTGGAGATAATGCTGCCACAGAAATAATGACTAGACATTTGGCTAAGGCAAATGCCAATGAGGTTTGCAAAAGAATTATATGGAGGCTAGACAAAGATGCTTCTTTAGAGGAGATCATAAGACGCTGTGCCACAGTGGGCACAAATGCTTATTATGCCCAGACTATGATGAACATGGAAAGACAAGGTCCTTCTTGGCAGAGGAATTCTAGAGAAACTCGTTGATGTTTTCATTGCGGAAAAGTTGGACATTTGAGAGCTCATTGTAGATATGGAGATAGAGTGAGAAGACAGGGTGAGAGAAAACCTAAAACCCCATGTCCAAAATGTAACCGAGGCTTTCATTGGGCCTCGAAATGTATATTGACCCAGAGGAATGAGAGGCAGGACCCAGCTCCAAAGTATCAATCAAAGGACAGGTGGGGCATGATAGCAGTTGAGGTTACACCCAGAGAGACTTTAGAAATTCAGAACTCTGATGTCATCAACCAACAGAAAAGCAGTCAGGATTACAGCTGGGAAGAATACAGGCCTTTTAAGACAACAAGGCAATATCCAGTGCAAACAGCTCCAATGTAATTACCAGATGATGAGGAGAAATCCCAAATTTGGTAAATAGAAGGGAATTAGATTAACTGCTTGGGGAAGAGGATCTGCTTATATTTCCACAGATGAAGAAAGAATCAGATGGTTGACAATGAGACTGTCAAAAGGACTCTTAAAATCTTCAGAAATCATTGGATTTCCTAACACAAGATGAAACTATTTCCGTTCCTGAAAAACCAGCAAGAATCATTGGGTTCCCTGAGATGAAAAATTGTTGATGAGACTTTTTGCAGTACCTCAGAGCTTACAGGAATTATTAGATTCCTGGCACATGAACTAATGGACAATGGATTGCTTATGGACTATTTCTAGGACTTATGGACATGTGTAAATTTTCAGGTTGATTCATGTTGTTACATTACTACTAGCCTGTGTTATATTGCTATGTGCTTATGTAAATTATGTATAATGCCTCCCATATTGATGGATTTATGTATACCATGTATATCTATTACAAAGTTCTGGCCCATATTGATGGATTTATGTGTACCCCCTCAGAAACCCCCTATGTTTTAAAACAAAAGAAAGGGGGAGATGTTCGAATCCTTACTAACTGCTAACTAATTAGAGTTGATCTAATCTTACAAGAAGATGTTTTGGCCAGAACCTGAAACAAGGTACTAAGTAGAACTAATCAATACAAGGCTTGTGTTCACACCTTTACTCATTGGAGTTCAATGAGTTCACACCTCCCTTGAAGCTCTTTGGGCCAGAGAGCACTATGGGAGAAAACCCATAATCCCTCTCTCTGGAAGGAGCATAAATAGGCCAATGGGCCAGTCGAAGAGGTTCTTCAGAGGAAGACGCTACAAGTCGAGATTTCACCTGAATGACATGAAGAGTGGAGCTGGCTGGAGGCTGAAGAAAGCAGAGGCAGAGGCTGAAGGACCAGACCTTTGGATTTGGCGACATTCAGAGAAAGCTCTTGGAACCAAGCAGAGAGATAGGCCTCTAAGCTAACCGGGCTATATTGGAGATAATAAAAGATCTGAACTTTTATCACCTGGCTGCGTTTTGAGAAGAAAAAGCTCACCACATTTTGGTGCCCGAACAGGGACCGATTCAGATCCATCTGAACTAGATCACAACAATATCCCAAAGAAATTTTAAATTAAGGAAAGGGACCACCAGTATGTGCAAGAATGTTTGTGGCAGCCCTCTTTGCAGTGGCCAGAAACTGGAAACTGAGTGGATACCCATCAATTGGAGAATGGCTGAATAAATTGTCGTATATGAGTATTATGGAATATTATTGTTCTGCAAGAAATGACCAACAGGATGATTTCAGAAAGGCCTGGAGAAACTTACATGAACTGATGCTGAGTGAAATGAGGAGGACCAGGAGATCATTATATACTTCAACAACAATATTATATGATGATCCATTCTGATGGACATGGCCCTCTTCAACAATGAGATGAACCAAATCAGTTCCAATAGAACAGTAATGAATTGAACCAGCTACACCCAGCAAAAGAACTCTGGGAGGTGACTATGGATCACTACATAGAATTCCCAATCCCTCTATTTTTGTCCACCTGCTTTTTTCATTTCCTTCACAGGTTAATTGTACACTATTTCAAACTCCGATTCTTTTTGTACAGCAAAATAACTGTCTGGACAGGTATCCATATATTGTATTTAACTTATACTTTTACATATTTAACATGTATTGGTCAATCTGCCATCCGGGGAAAGGGGTGGGGAGTAGGAGGGAAAAAGTTGGAACAAAAGGTTTTGCGATTGTCAGTGCTGAAAAATTACCCATGCATACATCTTGTAAATAAAAAGCTATGATTAAAAAAAAAAAAAAAAAAAAAGGAAAAGAAAAAGAAAAAGAAATAAAGTCTTGTGAAATGGAGACCAGCTCATATCTCCCTTTGGGGCTTCATCTGGAGTTGATTTGCCTTTAGAACCTCAGGATTTGGAGTTTGATCTCTCTCTCCATAAAAGCTGTCTATGGTGAGAGTTCTTTTTAGTTTTTTGCTCATTTTTAAAGACTTTTGGTCTGCTCTTAACGAAAAGGAATGCCAGCTGCTTTAGTTTGCCCTGGGACAGTTATGCTGATTGACTTTCGGTGATGGATAATTGTGGCTAGGTCCCACATTCTTCTGGGGATCAGTGGTTTACAATTTGCCTTTTGTAGCAAATCTGTTAGATCACCTTCTTGCAACCAGGACACAGTAGCCTAAGAGGCTCACAGAAGATTCCCAGGTGTGTTGAACATGCAATGCTCTGACTCCCTGCACCAGCTTCTTGCCCTGTTTTTCTGTGCTGCGGTCTGGGCTCAGCAGACTGTCCCCCTCCTATTTGAAACAGACCTGTTCTGAAGTTCTTTCAAGGTATCTTCTTTTAGAAATGTGTTGTACCCCAAACATTTGTGGTTCTTTGACTCTAAAACCAGTTTAGAGGCTTAATCTGATGTTGGTTTGATAGAAGGTCAGAGGAGGTCACAGAAAGTCCTGTCTTCTCCCTGCCATCTTGGCTCTGCTCCCAAACCCCCAGATTGAAGAGAAAATTTTACAAGCAATAACAAGAACAACAAAATCCCTCAATTCAAATATGCTGGGATCACAATCAGAATCATACAAGATCTATTAATGACTACAATAAAAGACCATAAGTCTTGAAATATTGTAGATTTAAGTGCTATAAGTTGCAGCTGAAAATATTATATTCGATAAAATTAAGCATAATGCTGAATGAAAAAAAGGGTACATCCAATGAATTGCCAGATTTTCCAGATCTGAACTTGATAAAAATTTTGACATAAGAGTCAGCATAGAGCACTAATTTCAAGAGACTCAATGAGGATAAACAGTTTATGTTTTATACATGGAAATATAAACCACATGTGTAAGATTGTTATTGGCAATTAGGTAGGTCAAAAGAAAAATTGGAGTAGAGTTGAGAATCATGTGATTCTAAAAAGTAAAAACAAATAGGGCAAGGCAAAAACAAGTAGGAAGAGGCGAAAACAGTAATTATGTTATACAAATGAGGTGTGAAAACAAGAATTGACACAGAATTTTTAGATTGAGAAGGACTTGTAGTTCTGAAATCTCACTTATATTGGAAATGGATTAAAGAGGGAACAATATATATGTATCCATAAGAGAATAGAGTTCTCCAGAATTTATAAAGAAATGAGGAGAAGGGAACAGGAGAAGGAGAGGTATAGAAAAAAGGTTGTATAGATTAATGGAAATGGAATAAAGAGGGAGGAAAAGAGTGGTGGAAGGAGCAAAAAATGGAAGAGTTAGCAGGGATAGTAAATAAGAGATACAAAAACACAGTAACAATGACCAGGAGTAGAATTTACTAGAAAAAAAAGTACGAGTACTAATCATTGATTTTAAAGTCAAAATTTTAAAAAATTCAGTCAAAAAAGAGAAATCTACATTCTCATATTAATATTGTTTTAGATATATGTATGTGTTTATGTACATATATGTGTGTATGTGAGTAGGTAGGTAAGTGGATGTATGTATAGGTATACCTACATATGTCTGTATGTATATATACATAAATATATCCATGATTAACTGTACTTTGTGTGGGGAAGGGGGAGAAGAAAGAGGAAAAAAAAAGAATAAGGTAAAAAATATACAGTAGAGAACAAAAGAAAACCTGTAAGGAAGCAAAGAAAAGATGGACAGTTCTGAATATAGTGTCTTCTATTATATGTTTTCTTGAAATGCAAATTTATTGTTACATATTTTGAATTCTTACATTCTGCTGTACATATCACCTTTTTCTGTCTTTTCTTTTTCTATTTTATCTTTTCCCTCTACTTTGTATTTATTTTAAATAAATACACTTTAAAAAGAACGCAGTTTCTAAGTCTTAAAATAAAAACATAGCTTAACATTTATTTTACAACATGATATTAATGCAGATATAGGAAATCTAAACCAATAAAAAAATACAAAAAGTCATGCTGGTACACCTAACTAACTAGGAGGGGGGAAAAGGGCTTTCCTAAGAAGTAGGAGAGGCTATGGCTCTCACTGCCCTAGAATTGCAGATTTTTGGCTTGGGCACTAATATGTGTTGTAACAGAACACCAATCCAGATCTTTTGAAAAGCTGTTAAAGTACTTAATAGTGCTTGGTACATAGACAGGATCTCTTCCTTTCTTCATCTCTTATCATATATAGCCTGCTTCCAAGCTTGCTTTTCCAGTCACCTTCCTCTCTCCTAGATTTCTCATGTCTCTTTTTCCTGCAATACCTTTTTCTATCCCCCAAACAGAATAAGCGACATCATTCCTAAAGTGAAGGTCAGTCTCCCCATTCAAAAGAGGTGTAATATAGAATCTGCTATTTCTCTATTTTATTGATGTTATTGATGTTTCCTACAATTTAGAAATTGTAAGAAAATTATCAGCATAATTGACCATATCAATAACAAAAACAACCAAAAATCATGATTATTTAATAGTGCAGAAAAGGCTTTGGAAATAATATATTGGTCAAAAACACTAGAAAGCATAGGAATAAATAGGACTTTCTTTAAAATGATATCTAAAATACTCAGTAAGCATTGTTTGTAATGGAGAAAAACTTTCCATTAAGATCAGGAATAAAGCAGAGATGCCCATTATCACCACTATTATTCAGTATTATACTAGAAATATTCACTGTAGCAATAAAAGAAGAAAAAGAAATTGAAGGAATTCAAGTAAGCAGTGAAAAAACAAAACTATTATTCTTTGTAGATTATATGATGGTATATTTAGAATTCTAGTGGATCATCTAAAAACTATTTGAAACAATTAAATTCATCAAAGTGGTAAGATATAAAATAAATCCATACAAAGCATTTTTTTTTTCCTGAAGCAAATGGGGTTTAGTGACTTGCCTAGGGTCTCATAGCCAGGAAGTATCAAGTGTTTGATGCCAGATTTGAAATCAGATCTTCCTGATTTCAGGACTAGTGCTTTATCCACTACACCAAGTAGGTGCCTCATCATTTGCATTTCTATATATTGTCAACAAAGTCCAGTAGGAATAGATCAAAGTTCCACTTAAAATAATTCCAGACCTGTTTAACCTGTATCAGATTGCTTGCTGTCTTGGAGAAAGGGTGGAGAAGGAGGAGAGACAGAAAAATTTGGAATGCAAGATTTTATATAGGTGAATATTGAAAACTATCTTTGTATGTATTTAGAAAAATAAAAGACTAGTAAAAAAAGAAAAGAAAAAAGAAAAAAAAAGAATTGAAAAGAATATATGTAAAACTTGGGAGTCTACCTGTTAAGATAAACCCAGAAACTATAGGGTCACAATTACAAAACAGTTTCACACAAATAACCTCAGATCTAAACTACTGGAGAAATATTAATTGCTCATGGGTAGTTTGATCTGATGTAATAGAAATGACTGTTCCACTTAAATTAATTCACCTGTTCAGTCCCATACCATTCAAATTACCAAGAGTGGTTTTATGGAGGTATCAAAGTAATAACAAAATTCATCTGGGAGAACTAATTCATCTGGTGAAAAATACCAAGAGTATCAATGAAAAAAATGCAAAGGAAGGTGGTAGCCTATTTGTACTATATCTTAAACAAATTAGTAAACATTAAACCAGTCTGGTACTAGCTAAGAAACGGAGTGGTGGAGCACTGGCATAGATTAGGTACACAATACAGAGTATAAAATGATCAGAATAAGCTAGTGTTTTTATAGACACAAAGAACCCATCTTTTGGAACAAGGACTATTTGATATAAATTGCTGAGAAAAATTGGAAAGCAGTTTGGCAGAAATCAATATCACACTGATGTTTACCAATATAAAATTAAAAAGGGTACATGATGTAGGGTGATATAATAAGTATGTAAGCAGAGCATGCAAGAGTTTTCCTGTCAGAACTTAGGATAAGGGAAGAATATATGACAAAATAAAAGATAGCATTATGATGTAAAATGCATAATTTTAATTACACCAAATTAAAAAGGATTTATACAGATAAAACCAATGCAGTTAAGATTTGAAGGAAAGCAGGAAACTGGGAAAATATTTTTACAGTAAGTTTTTCTGATTAAAGGATTCATTTCTCAAATATGTAAAATAGTCAAATTTATAAGAATAAAAGTCATCCCCCAATTGACAAATGATCAAGCAATATGAACAGGCAATTTTGACATGAAGAAATCAAATCTATCTAGTCATATGAAAAAGGTTCTAAGTCACTATTGATTAGAGAAATGCAAATTAAAACAACTGTAAGGTACCACCTCACACCTATTAGTTTGGCTGATATGACAGAAAAGGAAAATGGTAAATGCTAGAGGGAATATGGGAAAACTAAGGCATTGCTGATGTAATTGTAAACTAATCTAACCTTTCTGGAGAACAATTTGAAACTATGTCCCAAAGGCTATAACTGGGTATACCCTTTGATTTAGCAATAGGTTTGTATCAGAAAGAGTTTTTTTTTTTTTTAAAGGGAAAAGAATCAATTTGTACAAAAATATTTATAACAGTTTTCTCTGTGGTAGCTAAGAAATGGAAATTGAAGGGATGCCTATAAACTGGAGAATGGCTGATCTATGATTTATGATTGTGATAGAATATTATTGTATAGAATAGTATTGTATGATAAGCAGGATGGCTTCAGAAAAACCTGAGAAGACTTAATGAACGGTTGCAAAAACTAAACTAGGAGAATATTGTACACAGTACAAGCAGTGTTGCAAGATGATCAACTGTGAATGACTCAGCAATACAATGATTCAAGACAGTGCCAAAGTACTCATGATGAAAAATATATATTTAGCTCCAGAGAAAGAACTGATGGATTCTGAATGCAGATCAAAGTATACAAATTTTTTGGAGGGGTTTGTCTGTTTTCTTCTACAAGATGACTATTATGGAATTATGTTTTGCATGACTTAACAAGTGTAATCTATATCAAATTGCTTACCTTATTAAAGAGAGGGGAGGAGATTGGAACTCAAAATTTTGAAAAATGAATGTTCAATTTTTTTACATGTCACTGATAAATAATGAAATATATATAATTTGCTTATATGCAATGTTATATGCATATATTATAAAAACAATAGAAAAACACTATATTGTCAATGATTCATATACTGGTTCATATGCTTACGTTATTCCCTTGAATATTATCTTTGTAAGGAGGACTGAAGCATCAAATACACAGAGAGAAGACAGACTTTGTACAGCCTTAATTTCCATGATAAAAAGCTTGTTTTTCTGAGCACCCTCCAGAAAACAACATGATCCTATATATGACAATAAATGGTGGGAGAATGAACAGAAATGCCACTTCTGAAAGTCTTCGTTTTAAGCTGGAAGCACTGTTTTAGTTGTACTGGGGCTAATGGAGAGGATCTGGTACTCTATTGGGATGTTTTAGGAACTGGGCTGAGGAACTGCAAAAGAACAATGATATGATGAGGTAGCCTGGATCTTGTCCTCCACTAGTGTTGTACATTAAGTGAACTCCAGAGGGTTTGATCACACTCTAGTAATCATGAATGCTTTCTATTAGCAGGAATTCCCTTAATTACAGAGTAGTAATATGTCAAGAGAAATATATAAGATTCCTGGAGGAAGTGGGGGTCCTTTGGAGACTGAAGGGGCTACATTTAGACTTTTTATGGACTTGGAGGTAAGTCCTCTTTTTTTTGTTGTTTGTTTGCCTAAATAGAGCCTGTTCTACACCTGATGTTATATACATCTAAATACTTTCATATGAACACCATACTTTTTTTTTTCCATTTTGTGGTAGATATTTGGACATGTACTAAATATTCCCAGGTATAAAGGTAAATTCTTTTTTTGGGGATATTAGTGAAAGAGGGTATGTTTAATCAAAAATCGCCTTTGGAGAATAGATTTGTAGTTGGAAGATAATGGCTAGAGCATTTATTATGGGTCAGGTACTAGAAGAGACCATGAAGTTCAGCTCCCTCTCTTTAAAGATGACAAAGCTAAAATTTAGAGGAGATAAACACATTCCTAAGATTCTAACAGTGTTAAATAGAAGAGCCAGAAGGTAAACCTAGGATCTCTGACTCCAAATCCAACATTATTTCTATAGCATTATGATGGTACATTGTGTAAATCATGAACTTGATTTCTGAGTCATAGTTATATCTCCAAATAATCATACATTAAAATTTTACATGAAAATTTTGTTTAATTACATATATCTGATATGTTGTAAGCATAGCTGTGTACTGGTGTCAGAACTATGACATCAGTACACTTCTTAGTCCCAGTTTGATTTTGGGATAAAATGTGGCACTTGCAAGTCATTGAACAAAGGAGATTTACTTTTCCCAAAGAAAGATAATACAGCAAGGATATGGTGGTATTATTTTCAATTTTAATAGATATGCCTTCCCTTGCTTTCTGAGGAAAATATAACTAATCAGAAAGTTTGCAGGATATAGTGACTCACTTATTCCTATAATAAGTCTGATAATCCCAGACTTCATGTGGCTGGGACTTTTTAATATCCTTATATGACCTAGAAACTGAATCAGGGAAGCCAGGACCATCAGGTGCCAAAAAAGCTTTGACCTGGGCCTATTCCATGTTGGCTAAGAGAGTGGGGAAGAAGTTCCTTCTGGGAAGTGGAGGCAAAATAATTCAAAAACCTTTATTAAGCACAGTTCTTGCCTTCAAGGAACTTACAATCTAATAGGGGAGGCAACATGGAAACCAATACAGACAAAATAAATTACATAGATGATAAACAGGAAATTAACAGAATTGGAAGAGAGTCGAATTGAGGGATGGGGAAGGCTTCCTGTTAAGTAGGATTTTGGTTGAAACTTGAAGGAGGCTATGGAGGTCAGGAGTTAGAATGGAGGAAGGCAGACATTCTAAACATGGGAGACAACAAGAGAGAATGCTCAGAGCTAAAAGATGGGGTGTCTTGTTAATGGAAAAGCCAGGAGGCCAGCATCATTGAATGAAAGAGTACGATTTGGAAGAAAGATATAAAAAGAATGGAAAGGCAGGAGTGGGTGAGGTTATGAAGGGCTTTGAATATTTTGTATTTGGTCTGGGGGGCAATAGGAAGCCACTGGAATTTACTACATTGGGGCAGAGAATGACATCATCAGATGTGTGTTTTAGGAAAATCCCTTGGTAGCTGAATGTAGGATAGATTGGATTGAAGAAAGACTTGAGGCAGACAGATCCACCATTAGGCTGTTGTAGTAATATGAAATGATGAGGGCTTGCACTAGAGTGTTGGTAGTGTCAGGAGAAGAGGGCATATTTGGGAGATGTTACAAAAATTGGCCAGCCTACGCAACAGCTTGGATATGGGAGTAAGAGATTGGGAGGAATCCAAGATGTGATCTAGACTGTGAAATTGAGGGAGTGGGAGGATGGATGTTGCCCTCTACAGTAATAGGGAAGGTGTGTGTGTGTAGGACAGGGAAGGTTTGAGAGGTGATAATGAGTTCTATTTTGGAATATTGATTTTAAGATATCTATTGGACATCTAGTTTGAAATGTATGAAAGACAGCTGGAGATGGCATTCTTGAGTGCAGCTTTATCTTACTCTACCATATTATTGTGTATACATTTGTACAATGTTGATTACTGCAGTATGACTTTTAAGGAGGGAGTGTAGACAAGGAAAAATGAATCTCAACTGCTGATAGTATAAAATCAATTCAAGATGATTACAGAAGGAGCTCACCAAGTTGACAATGCAAGAAGAAAAAAATTGCAATTGGAAAAGGAAGTGTTTCAATCTAAAAATAAAAGCAAGGGAAAGAGCTGAAATATTTGACAAAGGTAGAAAGGATCCCCACAATCAGTGCTTCTAGTAGTCTATGAATCTATTTCATTTCCTCCCAAATTCCCAAATTTTGGGGCTGGAGAGGATTTTGCCCTATGCATTCAATAGCTCAAGAAAAGTATTCCTTGAAAGTTAATTAGGAATCCTTGAATCCCAAGCATTTCACATTTCCTTTAATTCTTACCCTCTTCTTTCCTCCTTTCCCAACTCCTGCCCCAAATATTGTTTTAACTTTCATTTGGATTTCTTGTCCATGAATAGTGAAAAGTGAGAAAACTTTGCTTCTACCTGTATGATCCTTTGTGATAAACATCAGATAAGACTTAAGTCTGAAAGTGTTCTAAATCAAAATTCAGAAATTACATGGAATATGCTTAGAAGGCAGTGTGGAATAGGGGGAAAAAATCTTGTCCTAAGAATCAGGTAACCTGGATTGCAGTCCTAGCATTATCCTCCAAAGGATGGGTGATCCTGAGCAAATTCCTTTTTTTTTTTTTTAATATGAATTTTTACTTCAGGGAGAAGTAAAGTTTATTTGTAAAATAAATTTCTCAAATGTGATTCACCCTATCCTCTTCTTTTTGTTCAATTCTGGATTAATTTCATGGTCTCTATGATCAGTTCAATATATATGTGCTGATTGATCCACTTCTGTAACTATCTATCCAGATATAGCACAGTCTAGCAGGGATCCTCAAATTACGGCCCGCGGGCCAGATGCGGCAGCTGAGGACGTTTATCCCTCTCATCCAGGACTATGAAGTTTCTTTTAAAGGCCCACAAAACAAAGTTTTTGTTTTTACTATAGTCTGGCCCTCTAACAGTCTGAGGGACAGTGAACTGGCCCCCTATTTAAAAAGTTTGAGGACCCTTGGTAGAGACTAGGCATCCTTCACCTGCCTGATTTTTCCTATGAATATAATAATTGGTTTAGTTGTCTGCTGACATGATTTCACCAAAGTATAGCTGTTGTGTATGCTGCAGCTTCTTTTTATTATTATTATTTTTATTTTTTATAATAACTTTTTATTGACAGAACCCATGCCAGGGCAATTTTTTACATTATCCCTTGCACTCACTTCTGTTCCGACTTTTCCCCTCCTTCCCTCCCTTCACCCTCTCCCCTAGATGGCAAGCAATCCTTTACATGTTGAATAGGTTACAGTATATCCTGGATACAATATATGTGTGCAGAACCGGACAGTTCTCTTGTTGCACAGGAAGAATTGGATTCAGAAGGTAAAAATAACCCAGGAAGAAAAACAAAAATGCAAATAGTTTACATTCATTTCCCAGTGTTTTCTTTGGGTATAGCTGCTTCTGTCCATCACTGATCAATTGAAACTGAGTTAGGTCTCTTTGTCAAGAAATCCACTTCCATCAGAATACATTTTCATACAATATCGTTGTTGAAGTGTATAATGATCTCCTGGTTCTGCTCATTTCACTTAGCATCAGTTCATGTAAGTCTCTCCAACTCTCTCTGTATTCATCCTGTTGATCATTTCTTACAGAACAATAATATTCTATAACATTCATATACCACAATTTACCCAGCCATTCTCCAATTGATGGGCATCCATTCATTTTCCAGTTTCTAGCCACTACAAACAGGGCTGCCACAAACATTTTGGTACATACAGGTCCCTTTCCCTTCTTTAGTATTTCTTTGGGACATAAGTCCAGTAGTAGCACTGGTGGATCAAAGGGTATGCACAGTTTGATAACTTTTGGGGCATAATTCCAGATTGTCCTGAGCAAATTCCTACCCTTTTTTCTATCTGTGAAATGATCGTTTCTAAAGTCTTTTGGCTCCAGATTTCTAGAACTAGGATCTACACGATAAGGGGAACAAAAAGATGCCACAGGAAAATCATTTTAAAAAAACAGCATTATGTATCCTTGTAAAGGGAGGTTTTGAGGACTGGAAATGTCTTTCAAGTACTCAGAGGCCTATGTGGAGGTGTGAGTTCACATATTTTGCTTGATCCCAAGGAGAAGTAGGAAGCAATGAATGGAGATTTCAGAGAAATTGGTTTTGATTCACAAGGGGGAAAAAAAAAAAGAGTAGAATAAATTGCTTTAGGAGATAGTGGAATCCCCTTCTCCAGAGAAGGAAAAAGCTCGAAAAAAGGAAAAAAAAAAAAAACAAAGCTGGATGACCACTTTGAGAGGATTTTGTAGAGAATAACTTGTAGAGGACTGGGACTAGACCACCACTTTAGTTTTATCCAACTCTAAAGTTGTAGATATTTCTAAAATATAATCCAATCACTTATTTCAGAAAAATCCAGGTCACTGGGAAAATAATCTAGTGAATAACAGTAGGTAAATCCAGACTTTTAAAAGAACTCAAATGAAAAAGGTGATTATTTCTACTTCTAAATTGAAAGTTTTCATTAAAGAACTAGATGCTTGGGTAGAAGTAGTTTCATAGCTTGTTAAATATTAACAGTATGGATTATTTGAAAAGAACACAAGTATTTTAGTATCACTGCAATGCTAGCTTAAAAGGCAGCATTAAAAAACCCTTTATTTCCTTTTTAAATAATATTTGAAAAATAACAAAGAATATTAAATACATGTCACTTGCAGAAAATTTGAAAAGTTCTCTAAAATTGTATTCTGATGCTTGTTTCTGGTGTGGAGGTGACCTTGGGCTATGCAAATCCTGGGAAAGCCTATCCAGGTTTCAAGTAAAGGTATGGCAGTGATGAGGACTGACCTCACTAGGTTTATTGAGTCTTTAAACCAGAAGGTTCACCACCATGGATTTTGGGGCAGTGACAGCTAATGAAACAGTCTACTGAGGTGTGGAAGAATTCCAACAATAATCAATGGAAGGAATAATCAATAAATCAATCACATTTGATGCAATGGCAGCTCTTTCAAAGTAATTTGAAGCATATATATAGTGCAATTTTAAAAATATCTTTTATTTAGTGGGAAAACACCATGAATATTCAGTACTTGTGGTTTGACTGACTTTAATATCTGGGTCAAATCTCATCCTTAGTTATATGTGTGGCTCTCATTGATTCTTGGCCTGTTTAAATCAATATGTTCTATGATGTACATTATCACAGAGATCATAAAAGCAGGGAATAATTGTGTCAGAAATGCTAGTATTTAGTGATTACCAATATTTATTATAAAAAGTATGTAATAGCAAAATAAAATGAGTGTGATTCATCATTACTAACTACATCATCAACAGTGGGTTTGAATAATTAAATGCCTCTATCCTTTCCAGGTAAAAAAAATCTTCAATCTATCTAGTTGAAAATGTGATCCAATTCATATATTGTAAGAGGTAATTATAACATACTGACATGCTTTTTTTTTGGACACATAAATATTCCTGTGACTTTATTACACATTTTTCTGTCAACCAGATTTGATTCAGAACAGTGCTTTGATCTGACATTAATATTAATCAGTTAATCAATCAGCCCTGTTTCTTTTTGATTCCTCTTTTGGGATTGGACAGTATATATATATATATATATATATTAGGTAAAAAAAGATGTAAAAATGACAAAGATATTTATTTCACAAGGGTAGGGGGCTTTAGTCCTCTGATCTGTTTATATGAAGAGAGAGTGGGGGAGGAAAGGAGAGACAGGAAGAAAGGAGAGACAGATGATAGCTTTTGGATAATTGTTTCAATTTTTCACTTCACATTTCCTGAGTACTTAGAGCTTTCACCTGAACAATTTGTATTTTTGTTCTTTTGCTATTATATCTGCTACTATCATTAGATTTCATGTCACTGACTTTTCCAATTTTTTTCAATTTCCATAACCTAGTTATGTTTGCACATTTTAAGTGGCATTGATTGATTTGGTAATAATGTCTTTCTAATTAGTATGTATTATTCTGTAAATTTTACTAACTTATAGGCCATTCTTAAAATTTGCATATTTTTATATCCTATTGAGGCTTCTAAATTTTCCAGATCACTAATAGGAAAAATCATGATAGAACATAAAATTGTCCTTTATCGTGGCTTGAGATTCCCATCTATATAACATGTATTTTTATTTTAAATCAGGGACCTCTAAATCATTCATGTATTTGCAGACTAATAAATGCAACTACATTCCTTTCCCTTTGGTTTGTTGGGTTTCCAATAAAAATAGCATATAGTTTGATCTAGTTAGCTATCAATTCCCTTCTTCACTCCTTCCTGATCCTTTCCTCTTTGCCTGATCTTCACGAAAGTATCTTGAAGAAAATGAAAAGATCTTGTTTACAAAAAACGCTTGGGACTGTAGTTTTAAGAACCAGAAAGTTGTTTTCAGGCATATCTATTTGAATTTTGTAAATATGGTTCATTTGATTAAAAAGGTATTCATATTCATATATGTATGATGGCCTTCTAGTGGCAACTGGCACATTCCTTCTTTCTTTGCTCACTTATCTTATCCTAGCAGTCTCCACATCTCGGAAAACATGACGACCTTTGATTTTCTATTTCCCTTTTATGTTTCCCTTTCTTCAATCTGTTCCCATTTAGATCTTGTTTTCTTCAAACTCTTTTCCCAGCTGTGATATGATCTCTCAATCTGGATCCTTTTTTTCCTTTGTCATGGCATTTGATCTTTCTCCTAGAAAGTCTTTCTATCTGCTGGTAGAGTTTTAATTATTTTGCACATTTTGTCTAATACTAGTCTTATGTGCTGAGGAAAAAAGTCATAATGTGGCAATAATAGTCATATCGATGGCAGCAATAAAACAGCTTCAATAACATTAAAAAAATAAGTTCTAATAATTTATTTACACAAATTGTTAGACTCAAAGTGCATTACAGAACAGAAATTTTTGCAATTTGCCACTCTCATTTTATAGGTGAGGAAACCAAGGCTGGAAGACATCTATCTACTGAATTGCCTAGGGTTCTATAATAACTTGTAGTAAGAAATTTGTTCCCAAGGCATATCAACTTTATTCTAAAACATGATTTATTCTTAATAAAATCATGCTACTTAGTTCACTTAATGCAATTTATTTTTTTTTAAATATCTAATATTTTAAAGTATTTTCCAAAACGTTGATAAGCACCAATAAAAGACAACTATCAAGCAGCATTCTTCAGGGGGCTTTTCATAAGTAACTTTTTTTTTATTTCTATGAATGAAAGAAAAACCCTACTTCATGGAAGATATTAAAATTGAGAATTAAAAAAAATACTTTTAATTGAGTATGGTCTGAAAGAACATTGTGGTGAAAGTCAGGTAGTCTGAATAGTCAGCAGTTTTACTACAGACTTACTATGTGTGACTTTACACAAGTCCTAAAGAGTTTTCTTCATGCCTTGGTTTCCTCTTTCATTTCTGCATTATATACAGATGGTACAAGGAGAAAATGAGCTAACAGATGTGAAATATTCATTAGGGGGAAAGTGCCATGTAATATAATTAATCATTTAGTATACATTAATAATGTTTGTTCATATCTACAAAATTATATGATATAGGAAGCATGTGATGTTTTTTTTCAGTGTAGAGAACATCCAATGGGATAAATTCCTCCACAGACTGAGAATAAAAATTTATACTTAAGTCGTCCTAGGAAATTGTCCAAGGTACACAGGAGTTTAGTGCCTTGACAGAGCTGATCAAACTTGTCAGAGGCAGCACCTGAATACAGGTTTTGCTTCCTTTTTGTCCAGCAATCTAATTATTATAACATGCTGCCTCATCTACACATATTAAAACATTAATTTAAAAATTAAATCTATGTTATTTTAAAAACATCAAATATTCATACAATCTATGTTGATGAATAGGTAGGTAGTTGAGCTGAAATATAGTTATTATAATGTACTGAAGCTAGGTGGGCCTGGATAGAATGATAAAATAAAGGCTATCTAGATATGGGTGGTATTCATTTAAAATACTATGTTAAACTTTCTTTTTTTCTCATTTCTTTTGCTAAGGCAGATTGAAAACACAGGTTTAACATCTTCAATGCTCCTGTGCTGTCATTAATTATTATTTCTAGCTTATGAATGGGTCCATCTACCCAGAACAGAAATAAGCCTGTTAGGTTATTTCAGACATAAATCTTAGGAGGGAAAAATGCTTTAAACTAGGAGTCCTATTTCACACAAACACAATTCTTATGACTTAAAATGTGCAAGCTTTCTTTCTTTGTGATTCAGGTCTTTTAGCTTCATAGAGACACCTGGTTCAAATCTGCCTGCAATGAGAAAACATTTGAAGCTTTTGAAACTGTTAAAAATTACAGGTTATTATGCTACTTTTTTGAAAAGAAAAATCTCAGAATTTGGGACTGAGTAGTACAGTTTATATGAAGTAACCTTCACAAGAGAAGACTATTAAAGGTAAATTGATTTTCATAGCCCTAAGATTATTAAAACTCTATTCATTCAAACAATATCAACATGTTGATGATAAAAGGGTTATTGTAATTTTTCTTTTTATGAGAATAGAGAATATGGATTTATAATCATACTGTCTAAGCTGTCAATGTTGGCATAAAACTCTATCCAGAATTAATAATAATGTATAGAGAGAAATGTCATAATTTATATAAGGAAAATCAATATTTGTTGTTTTAAACAAGTCCTTGTCCTAAGAAGTCTATCAGTGAATAACATGTTTTACATGTTTTACTTATCTCAGTAAAGCTAGTCAACTGGGGCCATGTGTTCCTCCATTAGGATACTGAAGCTCACTTAGCAAATTATTTCTTAAGGTCACAAAGTTGTACCTAGGAGTTTCCTAAAACTCCTAAAGAGTTTTTTCCTAAAAAGAGGCATTTATTTCCTTCTTATTGGCAGGCAATAATTTCAATATTCCTTGCTTTTATCCTTCTTTGGTGCTTGAAATGACATATTAAACAACCTATTATGGTACTGCCAGCTTCCAGTTATCCATATGAATGAGAAGGAATAACTTCAAGTTCAAAATAATTCATTCTTCCTTAATTTCTGACTTAGTTTCTGAGAAATGTGATTTCTTTTCAAGGAAGATAGTGTGCCTAAAAATAATCAGAAATTGACTGGTGTGTATATGTGTTAAAATGATACAGAATATTCTCTATCTAGATCAATGCTTCAGTACCAAACTTAATTTTTTCAAAAGGAGGAAGCATCTTTTCAAATAGGAAAAATATGGAAAGAAAGGTGATAATTGCAAAAATACAAACAAAATATATTAAAAGCTATTATGGGATTGACTGTGCTGTGCTATATACTAATAGGCTTGATTTTGAGTTAAGTTCAAATAGCTTACTGCTATCGACATAAGAAACATCAATAAGTAGTTTATCAATCCCAGGCTTTGTACAGACCAAATAATTCAATATACTGTAACATATAAAAACTTCAGAAAACTTTAAAAAGACTTATTTTCTTTAAGTCACTGGTATTTACATAATCAAGGCTTTATATAATTGTTCAACTTTATTAAGATGTGAAAATTCCTAAAACGGAAAGAAAAAATAGCAAAGAAAGCAGAAAACAATGAATCCAATGACCCAGTTTACTGAATAGATATAGATGATAACCATGTCCATGTCAAACCACCATGCACGGCTGTCATCCTCAAAGTGCATATAATCCATTCTATGAGCACCATGTGGAAATTGTCTCCTTGTAACTGGATCTGCACGTCTACGGAAACCTGAATAAAAATATATGAGCAGATTTTTTAAAAAGTTGTTTAAATTAATAATTATTAAGAGTGAAACTAGGTTATGAATATTCACAATTCTAACTTTTTGTGAACAGAAAAATCTCAGAATTTGATACTGATTAGCATGTTTTATATAGTATCTCAATAAGAAAGGATAACTATTAAAAATAAATTGGTTTTCATACCCCTAATATTATTAAAACTCCATTCAAACAAATATCAGCATGTCAATGCTATCTGTAATGTAATTTTTAATAGGGGAATAGAGAATATGGATTATAATTATACTGTATGAGCTGTCAAATGTTGGGATAAAACTCTAATAAAAGATTAGGAGAGGGGTAGAAACATAGGATAAGGTCATTTTGGACTTTAACAGGGTAGGTCTGACAGAATACACATTATGGGGACTATTTCTTCACAGCATATCTTGGACCTAAGATTATTTTTAATGCTATTTTGTGCAACATATTAATTTGCTTATGTGGGCAAGAAGCAAAGAGGATACAAAATAGCAAAATTAAGAGGCAGAGAACTATTGATTGACAGGAAAATGTTTCCAAGGTCAGGGGATGAGCAGGAAAACTGAAGGAAGCAAAATTTTATTTATTTACATCTAAGGAAAGGGTATACCAATTTGTAATGTGACATATACATCCACTAAAGTATCAGTGATTCATAATCTTTAGTTTTGCTCTTATGTCATCTGTCTGCATGAATTAGTAAGTGTAGGGGGCACTAACAATGATTACTGCTGCATTATTTCTTAGGGGTCAAATTTAGGACTATACCCATCTATATTCTTGAAAGTACCATATCAGTAGAGATGAAGGTCATGTCAATATCCATTCAAGATGCCAAAACCTTGGAAGTTATACTAATGACTTAAAAAAAAATGTAAGCTGGAACTGTTGATGGGAAGGAATAGAATTCATATATGAACAGGGAAAATAACCACTGGTTACAGGTTATGGTGACAGAAAAAGTTCTTTTTCTCTTCCAGAGAAAGGAATTGGGTTAGATTTAGAGGTAAAGACAAAATTAGGGTTAGAGTTACAGTTAGAACACATTTCTTTTGAAGACCAAATAATTCTATCTTGAGCTATTTATCTCAAATTCTCATAATATGCTTGCTGAACATTTCCTGTTAATCCTGTGTATGCCTTGTTCATACACAGTTGTTTTTACCTGGCCTCCCCTATGTGTCTGCAAGCTCTTTGAGAGTTGACTAACAGATATAAGGACTATCTTTTGCCTTTCTTTGCATCCCTAGTGTTAAGCACAGTTCGTCATATAGTAAGTGCTTAATACTGCTTACTGACTGACGGGTATTTCCAAAGATGCAATATGAAAGTTTATTACAGGAAACTGTGTCTTCATTTTTGCAAGATAGTAGTAAATGGACAATTCCTTCTTTTGACCTCCAAAAAGTCCTCCAAATTGAGACATATAAAGATTTCCAAAGCAGCCTATGTTTATAGACAGAAAAAAAGCAGTAATGTCACTTTCAGATGCATGTACCTTTGAGGAGGATAAAAAGGGGCAAGTATGACAGAGTAGGAGGAAGAACTACAGTCCTGCTCTATCCTACCTCTGATTCCTCCAGAGACCTAGAAAATATGCCATTAAGAATTCTGATGAGGAAATTCAATAAACAAAGTCATTGTGAGTTACTTTTCCAACCTAGATCAGAATAGGTACCATGCATGCAGTTTTGTGGACTCTGAGGATGTGATCAGGCCTGAAGTGGACTAGGCAGAGCATTCCAGCACAGGGTAAAAGAAGCCCCAAGACTGAAGGTGAAGTCTTATTAATACAAAATTCTTGCATATGGTCAGTCTTTTAAGCATACATGTTTTTATACATATATACTCACTCAAGACATTAGGCAACAACATTTTGAATAGTATCATAGTCTGGAAATATTCCACACATTTGTTAGGGCTTCACTGTATTTTATGACAACTGTGTGTATTTTTTTTTTAATACCTCACAGACTATCTTTACAGCTGTTACTTTCCAAATGTCTGTTGTTTGCTAATTTGGGAGATGGTTCTGGTCCTGTGGTTTCATTGGAATAGAGAGCTTTCCAATGAAGAAACTCCTTCTATCAGTTTGGCTAGGCACCTGTTTTTCAACTCACAGTCTGAAAGAATTTCCTGAAAAACTGAAGGATAAATAATTTTTATGTAGACACAAAGCTAGCTATATATGTGCCAAAGGCAGGACTTGAATCCAGGTCTTCTTGCCTTTGGGACTAGGTTTCTATCTGCTTCTACCTCATATTCAATCAATCAAGAATGAAAGGTAATAAACTCATAATTTCATAAAAAAGAAATGTTAATCTAATATATGTAACTCATATTCATAAGTACATATATATCAGGAATTTGGAATAATGAAACATATAACATGCTTTGTCTTGAGCAAGAACAATTACTGAATCAAATTTGCAATATAAAAATTCCTATTAAATGTCAAATGATTACATTATAAAGTCTAATTTAAGATATATTTAATATTGGTTTACTTAAAGTGACTCCTACATACAGACAAAAACCAGAGATTGCATTTATTTTTTCTAAATCTCCTAGATTCCAGCAACTATCCAAACATAACTAATGTTACCAAATGTTCACATAATTATATGTTGATTACAAAATAATTTTAAGGTATTAAGGCAAAAATAGCCTTCTAAGTTTTTTGGGGGGGCATGTATTTGCTATGAAAGTTAAAACAAATAGAAGTAAATCACATATAGCAGGCTTGAATAAGAGATCTTTACAGAAAGGATAATGGACATTCAAATTTGTGGATGGAAAATAAATAAAAATATTGCTGGTGCCAGAACTTCTATTATCATCCAACAGAGAAAAATCATATTTAAAGGCCTCATTTCTAAAATATACAGAGAACTGACTTAAATTTATAAGAATTCAAGCCATTCTCTGTTAGAATCCTTACAAGGTGTTAAGTCACTAGAGTTGATAGAAACAATGCTTATGTAATTGGTTTCCACTTTGAGAGTTCACACATTAGCTCACATATTAGAGTTCACAAATTCAGGAGATTCACAAATCAGAAACTCACAATCCCACTCTCTCAGAGGAGGAGTCAACCTTTGGGTTCCCACCTTTAAGAGATCATATATAAGGATCTCTTGGAGTCAGTTGGGAGGAGTAGAACCAAGATTCAGAGAGAGCTGGAGGCTGAAGCTGGCAGACAATCTGCAGGAGCTCTTGGAACCAAGGAGGGAGATAGGCCTCTAAGAAAACTAACTGGGCTATTTTGAAGGAGACAATAAAGGATTTAAACTTTTAACACCTGGCTGCATTTGGAGTGATTATTACATTGAACTGAAACTAAGGCTGCCTCCAGAAGCCCCACAAGAAACCTGCTCCCAGAGAACGATCATATTATAGAAAAGAAGACACCACCACAATTCTCCAATTGATAAATAGTCAAAGGATATGAACAATTTTCAGATGAAGAAATTAAAACCATATGAAAAGGTGCTCTAAATTACTATTGATCAGATAAATGCAAATTAAGACAATTCTAAAATACCACTACATACTCTTAGTTTGGCTAAAATGACAGGAAAAGATAATGACAAATGTTGGAGGGGAAGTGGCAAAACTGGGACACTTAACACGTTGGTGGAGTTGTGAACTGATCCAATGATTCTGGAGAGCAATTTGGAACTATGTCCAAAAAAGAATCAAACTGTGCATACCCTTTGATCATCAGTGTTTCTACTGGGCTTATATCCCAAAGATATCTTAAAGGAGGGGAAAGGAACCTACATGTGCAAAACTGTTTGTGGCAGCTTGAGACTGGAAACAGAGTGGATGTTCATCAATTGGAGAATGGTTGAATAAGTTATGGTATATAAATGTTATGGAATATTATTGTTCTGTAAGAAATGACCAACAGGATGATTTCAGAGAGGCCTGGAGAGACTTAGATGAACTGATATTGAGTGAAATGAGCAGAACCAGGAGATCATTATACTTGGCAATAACAAGACTATATAATGATCAATTCTGATAGACGTGGGCTCTCTTCAAAATGAGATTATTTAAACTAGTTCCGATTGTTCAGTAATGAAGAGAGCCATATACACCTAGAGAGAGGACTGTGGAAACTGGGTATCGATCACAACGTAGTATTTTTACTTTTTTGTTGTTATTTGCTTGCATTTTGTTTTCTTTCTCATTTTTTTTTCCTTTTTGATCTGATTTTTCTTGTGCAGCATGATAATTGGGGAAATATGTGTAGAAGAACTGTACATGTTTAACGAAAATTAGATTACTTGCTATCTATGGAAGCGGTTGGGGGGAAGGGAAGGAAAATTTTGGAAAACAAAGTTTTGCAAGGATGAATGTTGAAGATTATATATGCATATTCTTTAAAAATAAAAAAGCTTTAATTAAAAAAAAAAACAGGAGGGCATACACATAGAAGGAAAGAACAGTTAACAATGCTAACTGCTACCATAAGATAATAAGATACAATAACAATGGAGAAAATGCTATTAAAATTGTTAATTAAAAGATCACTGGTAACTTTGAAGAAAGTAGTTTCAGAAAAGTGAGGAGACCAGAAGCCAGACTGCAGAGAATTAAGATGAAATAAGCATTATTAAATATCTACTATGTGCCAGACACTATGTTGAGTTTTACAAACATTATCAGTTTGATCTTTGCCATAATCTTGTAAGGTAAATGCTATTATTATTATTCTCATTTAATAGCTGAGGAAACCAAGAAATAATATAGAGTTTAGATGACTTACTGAGGATCACAGCTATTAAATAGCTGAGACTGGATTTGAATTCAAGTCTTCCTGACTCTGGCCCTGCACTCTGTCCACTAGACCACCAGCTACTTTTTAAGATGAAAATGGGAAGAAAGGAAGTAGAAGCATTGAGTTTTAGTGACTTTCTTAAAAAAGAGGCTGAGTGAGAAAGTGAGGAAAGATTCAAAATAATAGCAAGTTTTTTTTTTTTTTTTAATGAGAGACTCAAACATTTTTATAGGAAGTAGGAATAGGGATAAAGTCTGATTTTACCGGCATAGGGAACATCCAGGCACTTTCTCAGCAACTTCTTATCTTAGGCAATTGTATAGAGCATCATATACTAAATATAAGGAGAGATCTTAAGGTGCAATGGGAGGATTAAAAAGTATGGAAATGTACTAGTGAGTAGTATAGAGTTTCAACTAGGAAGTAATAAAAAGACTGCATTGCTGTAGATAAGACTGTCTTGATCTGGTGATAAATTTGTACTGGGACTAACCATCTCTATTCAATAGCAGGGGAATGTGGGGGAGGAAGTAGATAGTCTGGTAAGGTATAAAAGAGCAAGGGAGAAGAGCAGAGAATAGTGTAGACTTTGATTCATGTATGGTACAATTAATAGCCACTTAGGTTTTCTAGTCTCAGTTGCCTCCTCAGAAAAATGGGAATAACAACAATTATTTAGAAGAATTATGAACATCCAAATATGAATATAAAGCACTTTGCAGACCTAAATGCACTACATAAAGGCTAGCTCTTATAATTCTTTTTGTTAAATCAATACTTAATTTCTATAGCATTTTATCTTTCATAGTTTAATTTCTATAGCATTTTAAATGAACATACATTGCTTATACAAACATAAAATATGCTCAAGAGAAATTACTATGAAAATTATTTTTAAAAAATTAATGCATGTTGATCCAAACTTCATATATGTTTGAAATATATGGAGTTACACATTTTTATTTTCAATAGTATTAAATGGAAGTATTTTTAAATAGTGGGGAAGTTTGAGCATATGCTATTTAAATGCCAAGGATATGCTTGATATTGTAAAGCACACAAAGTCAGCAATAAAACATAACTTTTTGGCAAGCAGGCAGGCAAAGGTAAGGGATGAAAAAATATTTTAAACAAATGGGGATATTAAATTATCAGGTCAGAAATGTTTTATATTGTTGGATTGCTTTTTACTCATTTTCAGAAGCCCTGATGTGATTTAGAATAACTTTCAGAAATGAAAGGCTTTTATTCTCCCATTGTCAGGACTGAAATCAAGGAAAGGCTCATTTGGTTGGTTTCACACAGAGTTTTAGAGTTCAGTGACTTTCTGGAGAGCCTCTGATTCATCTCCTTAGGCTGGCACAGCTTGGCATGGATTGAGTAAAATTTAAAAAAAAATAATCAAACCATATTAATGTTTTGCTTTTTTATTTTTTAAGCGTAACAATGAACTAGTTGAGTACACTTTAATCAAGAAAAAAAGGATATGATGATACTACAGAGCATTTTGAACAATTTTTCCCCAAGTGCTATGATCATGAATCTCTCCAGCCTCAAGAATTATTTTAACAAATTTCAGTCTCTTCAGTGAATTAGCTACTTCAGGAAGAGATGAGATATTTAGAGATCTTTGACTTACATATGACAAACATCTGACCTGAGAAATTAAATAATAATTTGCATTTAAGAGGAAAAACAGAAGCCCTTAAATTAGAAGCTTCTTGTTTACCATGTTTCCTTTTGCTACTATTTCACTTTTCTATGTTTAAAAAAGAGGCCTTCATTTATTCACTCACTCAGCAGGTATTTATTTACTGATGGCATACTATGAGCACACAATTGTGGTTGGTGCTAACAATAGTTTTTTTCAAGTTTAAAAATGGGAGGGGGCAGCATTGGATTAGATAACCTCTAAGGCCCTTTTGAAATCTAATATTCTTAGGTCAAGAAAAGAAGGTAAATCTCAAGGAGTTTGTAATCAAGTTGAATATAAAACATATGAAAGAATTAAGCAACAATGTACATACAACTAAGAACAAAACAAATTATACAGAAGAACCAAAATGAAAAATACAGTGAACTCTAAAGGAGTTTAGCAAAGGGAGAGATAATTGTGGGTTAGACTAAATATAGGAATTAAAGTTGACTACAAAATATGAATAGGCTTTGGATAGGCAGGAATGGAAGAAAAAAGAAGGCATTTAAGATTGGGAGAATGAAATGGTTATAGAGTCATGTATACGTATTCAGACTTAGAAATCAGATAAAAAGGGATAATTGATCATAGTAAAAGTGCTCTACTATGTGATGGTTATAGCTTAAATCCCCTGATGACTGGTATAAATCTATTTTGGGGTCATGTATGCATGAAAAATGTTATCAGCTACTTTTTATTTTTAAAATTTATTTTGTTAAAAAAAAGAGTTAAAGTTGAAAAAAGGAAAAATAGAAAAGGAAAACAAAATAAAATAGAAGATTGTCATGTGTCCAGCAGACTCTCAGGGAGGATTTTATATATATAATATATAACAAAATACCAGTTATATAAAGGATATACATACTAGAAGAAATTACATTCATGAGTGTTCATTTTTTCTTTGCTTCCTTGTAGGTTATTCTTTTGTTCTTTCCTGTGTGCTTTTCTTACTTTATTCTTTTTTTCCCCTTCATTCCCTCTACTTCTCCCAAGCAGGCTTAGTTAAACAGAGATATATACATACACACATATATACATTCATACCTTCCCATAGGTCCACACACATATACATATAGAGCAACATGCATCCATATCTACATATATTCAGTTAGACACACATACATTTATCTATTATATAGACATTCATCTAAAGCAATATTAGTATGGCTAATAAATAAACTTCGCCCCCACTCATGTAGCCTTCCCTTGTCCTTTTCCTGTACTCTTTGCTTCCTTGTCCATTTATCCTTCCCTCCTTACTTCTTTTATAGATTGTAAAGGGTGCTATATATATGCTTATTTAACTCATATTTAACATTAACCATGTAGATAGGTTTTCAGAACTACAAGTCCTCCTCCCTGATCTAATGCCTCTATTCCTCATCTGCATCTCATCTGTATTACTACTTTACCTTTTTCTAGGCAGTTTTGCTTTTTAGAGGCAGATCAGTTACCCAATTGCTAATGTCAATCTTAAACATATGGTATACATTTTCATGTAAAAAACAAACAATTTGTTCATGTTAAGTACCTTGAAACTGGTTTGATATTAGCTCTTTGATATTAGCTCTTATATGTTAAATTTTCTATTGAATTTGGGTGTTTGAAAGAAAGTCCTTAAAATCTGCAAATTCATTGAATGTCCATTCTTTTTTATTCAATATTATAGATAATTTTTCTGGATGTGATATTTTTGGCCACAGGGCAATTCTTTTGATTGCCAGTATATGTGATTCCAGGACCTTAAGTCTTTTCTTGTGGCTGCTCAAAACTCTTGTACAATTCTGGCTATAGTTCCAGTGTATTTGAATTGTTTTTTTCTTGTTTCTTACAAAATTTTCTATTTGATTTGGAGGTTTCAAAATCTGTCAATAATATTTCTGTGTGTTTTCTATAAAGTTCAAAAAGAACTTTTTGAACTTTATAGAAAACACACAGAAATATTATTGACAGATTTTTGTCAATATTTTGTCAATATTTTGGTGATAGATGGATTTTTCCCTATTTCTACTTTCCCCTCATGTTCTGCCACTCCAGGACAATTTTCTTGGGTTATTTCTTGCATTGTTGTGTCAAGATTCTTTTTTTGGTCACAGTTTTCAGGTAGTCTAATTATTCTTAAAATTTTCTCTTCTTGATGTTTTGCAGATTTTTTTTTTCATATTTCACATTCAGTTCCATTTTTTCCTTCTTTAAATTCAGTTTTGTTATTTCTTGGTCTCTTATAGCTTCACTAGCTACCCCTTGCTCAATTCTAATTTTCAAAGAAAGAATGATTTTCATCTATAAGAGTCTGATTCTTCTTTTCTAGTTTAACTTTTTTCATAATTTTCTTGAATTTTTTTTTTAGTTTTTCTTCAATGTCTCTAATTTTTAAATTTTTTGAGTTCTTCTGTAAGGCAGAATATTATTGGGGTATAAGAAGGTTTTTTTTTTTTTTAACTTCAGTGTTCTCATCTGAAGATGCACCCTGGCCTTCTTTATTCCCACAGTAAGTTTCTATGCTGGTTATTATTATTTTTTAATTAGAAGTATTACTATAAGTACCTCTAATGGTGGGATGAGGGATGGTGCTTCTAGCTTCACTTCAGGTCACCCCTCTTTGGAATCGCAAAGGAAAAACTCCACCTTCCTACAAGTGTGGGCTCCGCTGCCTCTGCACTCACTGGGTGTGCTGGCTCTTTTCTGCCTAGGACCAAGTCTGCAGCACAGCTAGGCCTAGTATTCCTAATCAGCAGAGAGGTTTCTGCAGTCTTTTCAGACTCAGTGTCCGGGAGATGAAAAATTTTCATGGTTCATTCTGAGGTTCCAGCCAAACCCAGCCAGCCTCAGGGGTCTGCCTATTTGGTGCTTCTGTGGGGTTATTCTAGAAGTGCTTGTACTTTACACTGGTTTATCCCAGGCCTGAAATCTTTCTTCAGGTATTTTTGGCTTATAACAGAAGAACCCTTGTTTTGGCCTACTTGTTTTTGATTTTTCACTAGTTCACTCTGAGCCACAAATTTGTTCTGTTTGTGGGGGAAATTTGGAAAGTTTGAAGTTTACTGACCAACTTCATCATCATCTCAGAATCCTGCTCAGCAGCTTGTTAAAGGAGAATAAACATACTTACCCTAGTGTCAGATATTTGCCAAATTGGGAGAAATTCTCATTTGAGCAAGAAAAGATGGAGTTCTTAGGGTACACAGTTAATTATGAGAAGTCTGTGTACTCATACAAAGTGAAAAATGTGTGAAGAGGACTTCTACTTCCATAAAAAGCTTATAGCTGATTCCTGATTTCTTGGAGGAAGAACTACTACTTTAGCCTCAGGTTTTCTGCTTTAACAGTGGAGTTTCACCTGCTAAAAGCATCTCAGGACTTTCTAGTAGAAGTCAGAGAAAGAAAGTATATTTAGTGACTTTGACTTAGAAAACCTATTGATCTCAATCTCTACTTTTGACAAACTTAGATATGCAGAAATAGTTCATTGTTTAACTGAGCCCATAGTCTCACAGGTTTCTGCCTCTTCTATGAACTGATTCCTATGTGTATGTCTTCTGCTTCACTTCATCAGCTTCTCTACAATTTGGTAGAAAGTGCTACTCTTAGTCAAAGCTACATTTGGGGCATGGAAGCAATCCATCATTGTATATATTAACTCCTAGATTCTAAACTACACTCATACTTCTTAACAGCTCAAGTAATCTGTTGGGCATTTTTTTTTTTTTTCCAGCAGTTTCGATTTCACTCATACACATTTCCGGATACTGAAACTGGTAAGCAGATGAACGTTCATGAACATCTAAGCATAGATCCTAATAAATCAAGCACCTCAACAGGTCTTCCTGTAGACTATAAACTTTGAAACTATTAAATCTTGATCAAAGGTATTAGAATTAAATATCAGCAGATGAGTAATTATTATAAACAAGTTAAATGTACATAAAACCCAAACATGAAGGAAGGCTGGACTCTGACTGAATTTATCCTTCTACTAGTTCCTCTGAACAAGAAAGGATAGACAATGCTCTTTCTCTGTCAAAGTATTCCAATGGGGCATGGTGATCTAATCAGTTCCTAAAATTTCTGGTGGCTACAACTGATACATTAGGTAGTATACCTAGTCACATGAGGTCTGTCCTTAGGTCAAGGAAAAGCTAAGAAGATCCTGCAACCACTAAACATTTCCTTCCATCCATGGAGGATACTAATGTTAGAATTACCTGTGGAATCATCCCAATTCCAGGGATAGTGGGTTATGGTAAACTCTGCCTAAGGAGGTTAATTTCTTCCTGTGAAGGATCATTTTGTGGTGATAAAAACTCCCTGCCATATCACCTCTGATGGCAGGTCCTGATTTAGGTTGCACTCACTTGGCATTATTTGTGACTTACAAAAAAAAGATTCACTGCTATAAAGCATGTCACTTATGATTGTTCTTTGTTCTCAAAAGGGACCAAAATGACATTACTTATGTTTAGAATTAAGTTACAATGTGTCCGACTGTGACTGATTAGACCAATACAAATTCAGAATGCTCTATCACAGATTAGATATGACCTGTGAACATTTGGGCTGAATTCTCTAAATCTACACATCTAGCATTTCTTTTGAGCTACTTCAATTCTGCTTTGCTTACAGAGCACAACACCTTCTCTGATGAGGGCATGCTATGCTGGGTGGTTCTGTGCAGGGGCTCCCATGTCATGAAATTAATTCCAAAGGTTTTGAGACTGTCCCGTATTACTTTTTCTGACCATCTTGTGAGTACTTACCTTGTGTGAGCTCTCTATAAAAGAGTTTCTTAGTCAAGCATATATTTGGTATATGAACTACATGGGCAGCCCATCAGAGTTGTGCTCTCTGCAGTAGAGTTGGAATGCTTGGCTGCTTAGTTCAAGAAAGTACCTCAGTGTCTGTTACCTTATCCTGCCAGGTGTCTTTGAATCTTCCTAAGACAATTCAAATAAATGGAAAAGATTCAGTTTCCTGGCACAGTGCTGATATACCATCCATATTTCACAGGTATACAACAATGAGGTCAGCTCAACAGACCTAAAGATCATCAATTTAGTTAGCAGCCTAATACCTCTTCCTCTCCCACACTTTACTTCAGAGCCTCCTAAAGACTGAGCTAGTTCTAACAATACAAACCTCAACCTTATTATCCCTGTGTACATATATGGAAAACATACTGCCAAAGTAAGTGAAATTATCCACAGAATTCAAAACATCTCCATTTGTTGTAATCAATGGTTCCATGTATGGATGATATTTTATCTCCATTTAATGGCAACTATATTGGCTGATGGAACATCTGTGTTTTCTTGGTGTTTAATTGTTAGGTTAAAATTAGTACAAGCAGCAGAGAATTGATCCATACTTTGTTGCATCTCAGCTGCAGAGGATGAAGTGAGTGCACAATCAACTGCAACCAAAAAAAAATTATGCAACAGTATTCCTTTCATTTTATTCTGGCTTGTAACCATTTCAAGTTGAATAACTTATCTAATCAGTGGAGTCACTGACCATAATGCTGTGTTCATCCTCATTGAAGGCCTCTGACAATATGACTAAAGATATGCTAAAAAGCATGGAAGCAAACACACAGCTTTATTTCACTACATTGGTGACTGGAAAAGCACTAAAAATATTGTTCATGATCTAGAACCAGGTAAACATGCCTTCATGAAACTGATGTATAATACTCATGAATTTCTCTGAGCAACCACATTTTGACACAATTTTCCATATGCTCTCACAATTGACAGTATAAAAGGCCTTGGTCAGATCTACAAATGTGAACAAATCTCTGTTCTGCTCTCAGCATTTCTCCTGGAGTTCTCAGGCAGCAAACACTACATGAACTATTTCTTGAGCCTTCCTGAAGCCACATTAGATTTCAAGTAGATGAATATTTTTGGATGAAGGATCAATCTATTAAAGAGGAGTCTAGCAAAATCTTGCCAGCACTGACTAAGAGAGAGACTCCCCTATGACTGTCACAGGACAATCTTATTTATTTTTATCTTTCTAGAGATGGACAACAGAGGTTGTCTTGAACATTTGGGGAATAACCTCCTCTTGCCATATAACTTGGAAAATTTCAATTAGCCTTTGTACAAGTAACAGACCCTCCTCCTTATCTGTCACCTTGGTAAATCTCAGCTGGAACAGAATCAGCACCAGGTGATTTGCCAGAAGAAGATCCTAATGGCATTCAAAATCTCTTTTTCAATTGGAAATTTATCTAGAAAAGAATCTGACTTCAACCTGAGGAAAATGGCCAATGGATTTAGCATTGATTGAAGACAATCTGCTGCAAACATTCTAGGAGCATGTACTGATGATGAGTGGAATCATATTAGCAAAACTTTACAACTTCAGGCAGATAAGAATAGGTTTATGTTTTATTTCAGTTGCCCTGGAGCTTCATTTCAAGGAAAGGTTTGTCATGAGTTCATGATAATCACTGGAAATTTTTCCTGTTCATCTTGTTCAATTAATATAGAAACTATCCAATTAAAATAATATTACTACAGGTCAATACTTTTTCATCTACATTTAATGACAAGTTTTTTTTTTTTTTTTTACTCTCTTGCACCAAATTCATCTATGAACTACATACATGCAGTGACCATGGGCACACTATTTTTGGGAACTGACAAAAATCTAATTTATTTTCCTTTCTACAAAGGAAAACCTAAAAGAATTTAGAGTATTCACAAGATTTTGTCTTTAATTCCTATTTTTGGTATCATATTTACCTGGTCAATATTTTTAGAGGATGACAGGATAATTTTAAAATGGGAATATTATATAAAAAAGTCAATCATTAAAATAACCAAGACAATACTTTGATTTAGCCTTATTTTAAATTCTCCTCAAGCAAATTATCCAATATGTAAGTATATATCTCCATCTATATGAGAAGAAAAAGAGATTATGAAAAGAAAACACCATCGGTGGGTTAATGTAATTTTGGGGATGAACAAGGTGACAATTTCTGGAGAATGGTATGCCTCTACAATGAGAACATTTATTTTGCCATTCTTAAACTTCAGCAGCTTTTCTCCAATGCAATCCTCTACTTCTGATTCCTGTTCTTCTGAGTAAAAGTTGAGGTGGGGAGGCAGATGGCAATGAAAAAGAAGATGTGTTGTTAATATTTCTGTTTAGGGGCAGAAAGAGTTTCTTAATTTTGAACTTATATCATTGAAGCATAACTGAAATTAAATGTATCACTCATCTTTAATTGAAGGGTGAATGACAGACTACTGATATTAAAGATACTAATTAATTCTTTAAGTCATATATTATTTATAGGGATTGGTACTTTTCTTAAAATATCTTTGCAAAGCTTATTTAAGTTGATGTGGTACAACAACTCTATTTATTCCCATTTTATAGATGAGAAAATTGATGCTGAGAAAAGTAAAATAGGATCACAGAGCTAGTAAATGTCTCAGACAAGATTTGGATTCAGATTACCTGAGTTCAAGTCCATTTACTATGCCAGTTCTATTTGACAATGTTCACAATCTGCTGGCTTGATTATGGAAGAAAAGGCCAATGTGTAATCATCTTTCTACAATGGGAGATACTTTCTATATGAAGTACACTTAAAATTTATCCTTCTACAAAAATAAAGCATTTATTAATTATTTACTCTGTGCAAAGCCTGTGTAACGTTTGCTATCTAAAATAGCCTAGACTAATAGTTTAGACAAGTAGACTAAATAGTTTAGACTAACAGAATTTGATAGTTGGAACAGACTGTAGATATTATTTGAAAAATTGCCTCATGGGACAGTACTAGCCCAAAGCCTTTGTTTAAAAAAAAAAAAAAAAAAAAAAAAAGCAATTCCATTCCTTAAAGATATATTCCGGGACTACTTTCTGAGACACTTATTTTCTTGCTATCTATAGTTAGACTTCTTTATTTGAGACCATAATTGAGTGCCAAGTTTAGGAAGTATTAATAAGAATAGAGATTCCATATCTATATATTTAATCTTTATAAGATGGTGGGGTTTTGGTAGCAAGTACAATCACCCTACAATCTCTCTGAAGCAACTAGAAGCTACCAATCTTCAGAAGCATAGAGCAGGATGCCCTAGGGGAAAGCTTACTGGAAGTTTAAGTTCTTAGCAGCACAGTGGAAGACTGAAAGGAAGCACATGTAAATTGGGAAGGCTCTCTTTTCCCCAAACCCAAGTATAACACTAGCTATTCTGCCCAGACCTAACTTTAATTAGGCAGTTCAGTCAATCCCAATTGCCTTTCTCTAGCCATAACAGTTCAATTTCTCTGGCTGTTCAATTTTTTTCCCCCTTTTAGCTTCCAAATTTTCTTTAAAACTCAAATATCTCTTGGACAGGTCAAACATTAGGTACCACTACTGTACCAAGAATGAAGTGATAACTCATTAAAAAAAAATAGGACCCAACTTTGGCATTTAGGGAATAAAGAGAACACAGAAACAAGGAAAAGGGTTTTGTTGAAGGATTTGGAGGAGTTCCAAAAACAAATTCTACCTACACCATAATTTTAGCTAGTTGGTTCAGATTATGCCAGAAACCTAGTCATGTTTGCTATGTATGTCACAAACTGATGCTTTTCACATTAACATGTTTTTTCTGTCCTTGCTCAACATTATTAAGGCTATTTTGATTTCTTCTCATATTAAATGATTTTCTAAAGTAGTAAATCCACACTTGGATTTGGCAATCTAAAACATTGTTAGGCATGGAGAATTCAAAGATAAAGGAAATTACAATTCCTGCTCTTAATGACGTTCCAGTTGAATAGAGTTTAACATGAAGAGAATACTAAAATGCAAGGCAGATTGCTATAATTCAATTAAAATACATTCTTAAGTGTTTGCTATATGAAAATGCTATGATAAATTTTCAGGAGGGAAAAATCACTGTTACTTGAAAGCATTAAGTTGGGGGTAGAATCAAGGTGGTGGAGTGGGAGAAAGAAGTAAACCAAGCTATACTCATTTCCCCATCTTTACACACAGAGATATAAAAAATGTATCAAACTGAGTGCTGATTAGGAAATTCAAGGAAAAAAAATATGGTGTTAAATTTTCCTAGTCCATATCACTAAAAAGAAATAGACAAAAGATCTGCAGACATTAAGATGGTTTCTAGTTAGGAATGGTCCCAAAGAGCATTTCAGTAATGAGAGAGGCTATGTACAGGATAAAAAGAGAGCCCAAGTCTAGCAAAAAAGGCTTACTTAAGCAAGGTGCAGAAACGGATGCTAAAAGGCAGTTGTGTTGCTCAGTACCTAGTTCTAAATCACACATTCAGAGTGAACTGAGGAGATCTGAACTTACATGTAAGGTCATAGGCTCTGTATTATATAATGAGCAAAGAAGTTCAGAAGCAACAAATTAAAACAATGGAGGTCTTACTTCACTTTTATCAGTTGGGCAAAGATGACAAAAAAAAGATAATGAAAAATGTTTGTGGCTTGTGGGAAGAATGAAACTGAACTGGCCTACCCATTCTGGAAAGCAATTTGGAATTATTTCACCAAATATCCTTTACCTCAGCAATATTGCTACTAAATGGTAAATTTAGATTATGAACTCCTTGAGGGTAGGGATTGCCTTTATGTCTCTTTTTGCATTCCTAGGAGTTAGAATACTGCCTAGTACAGAGTGAGGATAAATGACAACTGATTGTCTTTACTCCAAAGAGATCAAACAAGTTAAAGGACGCATATAAATGAAAGTACTTAAAAGTGGTAGAAAAAAATTGGAAACTGAAGGAGTGTTTATCAATTGGGAAATGACTGAACAACTTATGGAATATGAGTCTGATGAAAAGGATGGATTCAGAGAAACCTAGGAAACTTGTATGAATTGATGCAAAGTAAAGTGAACAGAACTAGGAGAACAATTTATACAATAATAACAATATTGTAGAGAAAAATAACTCTGAAAGCTTAGCAATTTTAATCAATACAATTTTTAAAAAAATATGGCCACTGGGGTAATTTGTTTTACTTGATTACATTTGTAAAAGAGGTTTTGTTTTTGGGAAAGGAAGGAGGTGGAGGAAAGAGAATTCGAATCTGAAAACAACTGAAAAACAAAATGAAAGAAATGGAAAGGAAATCAATATCTTGACACAAGCAACAAATTCACTGGAAATTAGAATGGCCCTAATAAAAGATAATGATCCCATGAGATAAAGAAATATTAAAACAAAGTCAAAAGATTGAAAAAATTATCTCAGAGCAAAATCAATTGGCTTAAAAAAATAGATTATAGAGACATATGAATCATACCCACAAAAAAAGGCCTGAACATCACGTCTCAAGAAATCATAAAAAAAAAACAAAAAACAAAAAACAAACTTCCTATATCTCTTTGAATAAAAGGACAAAGTGAAAATTAAAAGAATCTACTTGTTGCCTCTTAAAAGAAATCTCAAAGTGAAAACTTAAGAACATTATAACACAAATTCAGAGCATCTTAAGTAATGGAACAAATACTCCAATCTTTTGGACAGTAAGAATTCAAGTACCAAGGTACCAGAATCAAGATCACATGTGATTTAGCAGTTGGAACTATGAAGGAATGGAGATCTTGGAATATGATATTCCAGACGGTAATGAATATATGCTTAAAACCAAGAATAACTTACCTAGCAAAACTTAATTTAATCCAACAGCAACAGCAACAAAAACGATTTTGATGAAAAGTCTAGCACAGTAAAGAAATTCTAAATTATAAACACAGGAATCAATAGTAATATAAAAAAAGGACAAACAAGAGTGAACAATCATGATGAACTAGAAAAAAGATAAAATATTTACATTCTAACGTGAGATGAGCATAAATATCCCTTCAGAACCCTATCATCATTAGGAGTCATAGAAGGAGACTAATTTAGACAGAGGGCCCAGAAGTCATCTTTAAAGAAGAATAGAAAGGAAGAGGGGAAAGATTATTTAGGGGATGGAGGAAGGAGAAGAAGAATGTAGAAAAATGTCTCAAATAATTTGGACATACAAGTGGTTTATACAAATAAGGAGGAAGGAGTTGGAGAACATCACTCTCATGTGAACTGGTCAGAAAGGACCAACACACAGGCGGGTATGGAAATACATTTCATTCAACAGGAAAACAGAAGAGAGAAGGGGAAAATGAGAAAGTAGAATAAGATGAAGAATAGATTAAAGAAGGAATTATTCCTAAGCAAAAAAAAACTCTAAAGATGAATAACATTTTCATAATAGCTCTTTTTGCAGTGGCATGCATTTGTTAACAGGGAAGTTATCATTTGGGGAATGGCTGAATAATTTGTGGTATATGAATGGTATGGAATACTATTATGATGTAAGAAATTATCAAAAAGATGATTTTAGAGAAAATCTGGGAAGGCTTATCTGAACTTATACACAGTAACGTAAGTAGAATCAGAAGAAGAGTTTATATAGTGACAATAATATTGTGAAGACAATTTTGAAAGAGGAAATTTGAAAGACAAATACATAAATCAATTACATATAACTTGAGGACTCATGATAAAACATGCTACCTAACTAAATAAATGTAGGACTCCAAAGTATAGATTAAAATAAACAAACAAATTAATATACATACATATACATATTTGGACATGTCTACATATAGACATAATTTGGAGAATTTCTTATGCTTGATTATATGTCTATGTAACAGGGATTTTATTTCTTCTAGTGAGGGAAGGTATGCAAGGAAAGTACCAAGGAAAGAATGCAAGTTTTTGTTTTAAAAAAATTAATAAGAAATGAACTAAAGATTAAGGAAGGTTTCATGGTAGTAGTAAAATCTTAAGCCTTCATTTTTGGTCACTGACACTTTATTAAGCATCTATCATTTAGTACACTATGCTACACACTGGGCAAATAATGATTCAATTAAAACACAATATTTGCCTTATGAAGCTTTTGTATAAGCATAGGATATTCAAATACTGCCTTAGATACTCATTTGCTGTGAGACCTAGAACAAGTCATTTTACTTATCTCTGCCAGTTTCCTCATTTGTAAAATAGGGATAATAATAGTTTGTCTACTATTTTACCAGAAGACATGAGGATTAAATGATAACATATTTAAAGTATTTTGCAAGTCAAAACATGCTAGATAAATGTTGGCTATTTCATTGTTATTATTATTATTAATATAAACAATGCAAAATAAATGTAAAGTGTTATGGAAGGTGATGGTAAATATGGACTAAAGGGCAGAAGCTTAAAGAAGTCTTTTAATAGTTGAAAATATAGCAGTAAAGCTTATTAAGGTTTAGAGTACAGTTTAAACAAAAGCTGGATACAGAAAATGCTACGGCAAAAATAGGAGGCAATGATTAATCTAGTTTGACTATAATGTAAAGGAGAGAACTTGGAGATATGAAAGAAAAGGTAATGTAATAGGAAAGAGTACTAATTTGAAGTAAGAGAATGAAGGGTTCAATTTCAGCTGTTATTTCTATGTAACTTTGGGCAAATCATGCACAATCTGTAACCTTAATTTCCTCACTTACAAAAAAAGGAGGGATTTGATGAGGTAATCTCTAACAAGAACCCTTCCAGCTCTAAATCTATGAACCCATGAGAATGGTAGAAAGGGAAATAGGTTAAGGTATAGAAGGAAGCATGGTTCTAAATTAGTATTGGATCCTTTCTTATTCCTTTATGTTCCAGAAAAGCAAACTTATTGAAAAAAATTTTGTGAAAGTTAACTTGAAATGTATGCCTATATAAACAAATTTACATATTTACTCATATAGATTTCTTTTTTAGTAATGAAAATTCAGCCTGAACTATTTGTGAATTACTCAACCATAAAGAATTATGACATTATATCTCACATTGTGTAAAATCTTTTTTGACAGGGATAAGGAAGCAGACAAATTAAAAAGAGATTTGACTCATATAAATATTTATTACTGGCATCTGGACTCCAATGGCAAATATCTGAACATCACTGATACCATTTCAGGAATCAAATGTATTTCAGTACGAATAGGTAAAAATAATCCTAGCTAAGCTATTTTGTTTAAGTTTCATGCTAGAAATATTTTGTTTATTTTGACAACTTTTTTTACCCTTGACTGCAGCAAAGGCAGCGGAATGAAAAAAATTAAATTTTAAAACTTTATATCTTGGTTATTTTGGCCAAAATAAAAACATATTGCTGAAACGTAGGTGTCTGAAATATCTTAATGAAAGCTTCTTCTACTCTCAGTGAATGCCCAGGGAATAATTCTCTGATCCTTCACGTGTTTGAAGGTGTTAGATTGGTTCTGCAAGTTCAAACATGCTATATTCTATGGCAAGTGATCAATATGGTCTAGTGTCTTTGTCTGTTATGGATAACAAAATAGTACATTAAAGTAGTAGGCACAATGAACTTGGTCTAACTTGAGATTGTTTTTTCTCCAATTATCAAGGACTTGGTTCTAGTTATGAAAATTATTCATCTTTTCAGTTTGGCTTGCCTGTGACTTAAGAAGTGGATCCTAAGATCTAAAAAAAGGAAGCCTTTGTTTATTCTTTCATGAAGTTGTCCCTTAACTGTCAATGTGACAGGATCAGATTCTTATTTTGTGATACTTTTCCTTTTGCTCTTGAGTACAGATCTTGTTCCACATGCACTAAATTGAGTTTTTAAAAAGCTGCCTTGGGTCTTTAATAGTTAGATATGATCCTATTAGAACACAATAAATTAAGAATCTTAAAGGGTTGTATAATTCAATGGCCCATTTAATTTAGGAATGTGTTTTACAAAATCCTGTACAGGCGGTCATCTAAATTCTTATTGTACCTTTTTTAGCAATAGGGAATTCACACTGTTTACAAAATTTTTTTGCCTACAACAGTTCTACAAGATAGTGCAAGTATTATTACTATTATTATTATTAAAGCTTTTTATTTTTCAAAACATATGCGTGGATAATTCTTCAGCATTAGCCCTTGAAAAACCCTGTTAAATATATGTTAAATCCAATATATGCAGACATGTTTATACAATTATCGTGCTGCACAAGAAAAAAAATCAAATCAAACCAGTAAAAACAAAAACAACAACAACAACAAGAAAAAACACGAGAAGCGAAATAAAATGTAAGCAAACAACAAAGAGTGAAAATGCTATGTTGTGCACCACACTCATTTCCCATAGGCCTCTCTCTGGGTGTACATGGCTCTCTTCATGACTAAACAATTGAAACTGGTTTGAATCATTTCATTGTTGAAGAGAGCCATATCCATCAGAATTGATCATTGCATAATCTTCTTGTTGCCATATAATGATCTCCTAATTCTGCTCATTTCATTTAGCATCAGTTCATTTTTTGCAAAGTTGTTTCTCAATATTCAATCTGAATTTATCAGCCTTTAGCTGTGTTTTTGTTTACATTATTATAGTCATTGCATATATTGTTTTCCTGATTCTTTTAGCAATTTTTGTTTTCAGGATTTCCAAACAACCAAACTACTATATTCATTTGCTTATCTAGTTTATTCAGTGATCTACTACTACTTTCCCTTTGCTAGTACAAATTGTTTTAATGATTACTGCTTGAGATCTGATAATGCTAGGCTCCCATCATTACTATTTTTTCCCCTCAATACTTCTCTTTGGATTCCAGATATTTTTCTTATCCAAAGAAATTGGATTCTATTTATATGAAGTATTTATTACTGCTTGGGAATTTAATTTTATAGCGCTCTCTCTCTTTCTCTCTGTCTGTCTGTCTGTCTGTCTCTCTCTCTCTCTCTAAATTTAGGTAGTATCATAATTTTCAATATTAGCATGACCAAATATTAACAATGAATGTCTTTCCATTGAATTATCTTCCTTCACTTTAATTTTTTTTTTCAATTAAATCCCTATTATGTGCCAGGCACTGTATACAATGACAAAGATTGTGGAGACACAAAGAAAGGCAAAACACAGTCCCTGCTCTTAAGGAGCTCCCAGTCAAATGGGGGAGACAACTTCAAAACAACTATGTACAAACAAGGCACATATAGGAAAAATCAGAAGTAATTTACAGAGACAAAGCATTAGAATCAAGAGGAATTAAGAAGGGTTTCCTATAGATGGTGGGATTTCTGCTGGGATTTAAACAAAGTCAGGGAAGTCAGAAGGTACAGATGATGAGGGAGAACATTCAGGCATGAGGAAAGCTAGGGACGATGTCTGGTCTTAGGGGATGTATAAAAGAATTAAAGAATATATAGGGGAAGGACATAAGGTATAAGAAGATTGGAAAGGTGAAAAGAACAAGTTTTGAAGGGCTTTGAATGCCAAACAGGATTTTATATTTGATTCTGGAAGTAACAGGGAGCTAATGCAGTTGATTAAGTAGGTGAGTGACATGGTGATAATAGAGCTTTAGGATATCTTTCTTTATTTTTTAAAATTACATTTTATTTGTCAGTTTATAAGCATTTATTGCCTTTTCATCCCTCTCCCCCTTCCAAAAGAGGAAAAACAGAACTTCTGTAAAAATACATATAGTCAAACAAAACAAATTCTCATACTGGCCATGTAAAAAATGTGTCTTTCATTTTGCACAGTGAGTTCTTGGAAAAGTAGTAGCATTCTTCATAATTGGTTTTCTAGATTTGTTGTTTATTGTGATGATCAGCGATCTTGAGCTTTTCAAAGTTGCTTTTTTAAATTTTATAGCAGTATTTACAAAATTCTTGAATATGTCTTTTGTAATTTAATTCCTAGATGTTTTATTCATTTTGTAGTTATTTTGGAAGCAATTCATCTTTATTATTTTCTCCTGAATTTTGTTACTACTATACAAAAAAAGCTGATGATTTTTGTGGAGTTATTTTGCATCTTTATTGAATATCTTAACAGGTTCAATTAAAAGACAAGAAACTCTGGAAAATGCCTTCTATCTCAGTGAACCATTGTATTATCTGCAAATAGGAATAATTTTTTTTTCTTTTTTCTAATACTATAGTGAATAAAAGTGGTAGAGAGGGCATTTGCTTTATGCTTGCATTTACTCTTCCCTTTGTAAATAATACTCACTTTAAGTATATGTATATATGTTTTTTATACTTATAATTCTTATACACTTATACATATTATGCAATATTGTACACTTATAGTTATTTGCTATGCATATCAGGGTCTTTAAAAATCTCTATATTTTGGACTTCCGGCCAAGATGGCGGAGAGGAAATACACTTCTGTGTAATCTCCGTGTTTTTCTCTCACTATTCATTTCATTTCATGCCTCTGAATTAATGCTCGACTGAAAAAAATCCATACAATTACTTACCAAGAGAAACCATCCTTGAGACTCGTCAAGAAAGGTCTGTTTTTGCGCGAGAGCGGGGACGGTATTTGGAAGCAGTCTGCGGGCAGCAGCGGCAACCAAAGCACAGATAGCAGCTCAGAACCGGGTGGAGCGGAGAGGGGATAGGACGCGATCGCAGCCGTCTCTGCGGTGAGAGCTTTGCTATAGGAGCAAGTCAGCAGCCCAGCAGAGAAGCTAAAAACACCGGGGGTGAAGAATACAATCCCAAACAGCTGGAGTTTCTCGGGACCTGGCCACCCCTCCCCCACAGTGTCTTAGCCCGCTCGGATCTCAGAGCGCTCGGATCTCAGTGCGCAGGCGCCATAGCACAGTAGGACCTGTGCCTCACGAATACCCTGCCCCTCCCCCAAAGAAAGCAGCCTCCATTCAAGGGGTTTTTTTTCCTTCTGTTTCTTTGATAGTTTGTCTTTGATAAATAGACAGAATGAGCAAGAAACTGAAAAAGAATTTAACCCTGGACAGCTTTTATACAGATAAAGAGCAGACTCCAAACCCTGAGGAAACTAAAAACAAACAGTCCCCAGGTGAATCCCCGAAGGAAGAGACCTTATGTCCCTCAGCACAGATGAATCTCATGGAGGAAATTAAAAAGGCTCTCACAAGGGAGCTAGAAGAAAAATGGAAAAGGAGAGGGAGGCTCTGAAAAAGGAGAGGGAGGCTTGGCAAAAGAGCCTGGAGAAGTCAGTTAAAGAGAGAGTGGATAAAGAAACCAAATCCTTGAAAAATAGGATTAGTGAACTGGAAACAGAAAACAGCTCTCTAAAAAACAAAATTGGCGAAATGGAAAAAAATTCCACAGAACAAAAGAACTCAATTGGACAATTAGAAAAAGATCTTAAAAAAGTGAGTGAAGAAAATACCTCACTGAAAATCAGGGTCGAACAATTGGAATTGAATGACTCGAGGAGACAAGAAGAATCAGTCAAGCAAATCCATAAAAATCAAACAATGGAAAAGGATGTGAAATACCTTCTGGGGAAGACAACAGACCTGGAAAACAGATCCAGGAGAGACAACCTGAGAATCATCGGACTTCCAGAAAAGTATGATGAAAAAAAAAGCCTGAACACTATCTTCCAGGAAATTATCAAAGAGAACTGCCCAGAAGTCATAGAAACAGAAGGTAAAATAGACATTGAAAGAATTCATCGATCCCCTACTGAAAGGGATCCTAAAATCAAAACACCAAGGAATATAGTGGCCAAATGCCAGAACCCTCAGGCAAAGGAAAAAATACTGCAAGCGGCTAGAAAAACCCAATTCAAGTATCAAGGAGCCACAATAAGGATCACCCAGGATCTGGCAGCATCCACATTAAAGGATCGAAGGGCCTGGAATATGATATTCCGAAAGGCTAAGGAACTTGGTATGCAACCAAAAATAACTTACCCAGCGAGATTGAGCATCTTTTTCCAGGGAAGAAGATGGACATTCAACGAAATAAGCGAATTTCATCTATTTCTGATGAAAAAGCCAGAACTTAACAAAAAATTTGATCTACAAGCACAGAACTCAAGAGAAATCTAAAAAGGTAAAGATTAATCTTGGGAACTATATTTCGGCTGTAAAGATGTATAAAGAATACATGTATACCTTGTTCTAGAAACTAGTTGTGGAAAGGACATTGTACTAGAAAAAAGGGAAAGTGGGGGTACTACATTTCATGAAGAGGCAAAGAAAACCTAGTAAATCTGAGAGAAAGAATGGAGAGAATGAAAATAGTGAGTATTTTACTGCTTTCAGAATTGGCAGTAAGAGAAGAATTTTAGACATATTCAATCTATGGTGAAACTTCTCCCTCCTCATTGAAAAGTGAGAAGGGAAAAGTGAAAAAGGAAGGAATAAGCTAAGTGGAAGGGAATACGGTAACTGGGAGGGAAAGGGGTAAGTTGGGGGGGGGAAACTCTAAGGGGGGGGAAGTATACTGAAAAAGGGAGGGCTGTGAGAAGCAAGGGGAGCTCACAAGCTTAATACTGGGAAGGGGGGTAAGGGAGGGGGTAAGGGAGTAAGAAGGAGAAAAGCATAAACCGGGGTTAACAAGATGGCAAGTAATACAGAATTGGTCATTTTAACCATAAATGTGAACGGGGTAAACTCCTCTATAAAGAGGAAGCGGTTAGCAGAATGGATTAAAAGCCAGAATCCTACAATATGTTGTATACAGGAAACACACCTGAAGCGGGGTGATACATGCAGGTTAAAGGTAAAAGGTTGGAGCAAAATCTACTATGCTTCAGGTGAAGCCAAAAAAGCAGGGGTAGCCATCCTGATCTCAGATCAAGCTAAAGCAAAAATTGATCTAATCAAAAGAGATAAGGAAGGGCACTATATCTTGCTAAAGGGTAGAATGAATAATGAAGAAGTATCTATATTAAATATATATGCACCAAGTAGTGTAGCATCTAAATTCCTAAAAGAGAAATTAAGAGAGCTGCAAGAAGAAATAGACAGTAAAACTATAATAGTGGGAGATCTCAACCTTGCACTCTCAGAATTAGATAAATCAAACCACAAAATAAATAAGAAAGAAGTCAAAGAGATAAATAGAATACTAGAAAAATTAGATATGATAGATCTCTGGAGAAAATGTAATGGGGACAGAAAGGAGTACACCTTCTTTTCAGCAGTTCATGGAACTTATACAAAAATTGATCATATATTAGGACATAAAAACCTCAAACTCAAATGCAGTAAGGCAGAAATAGTGAATGCATCCTTTTCAGACCATGATGCATTGAAAATTACATTCAATAAAAAGCCACAGGAAAGTAGACCAAAAAATAATTGGAAACTAAATAATCTCATACTAAAGAATGATTGGGTGAAACAGCAAATTATAGACATAATTAATAACTTCATCCAAGAAAATGATAATAATGAGACATCATACCAAAATGTATGGGATGCAGCCAAAGCGGTAATAAGGGGAAATCTCATATCTCTAGAGGCCTATTTGTATAAAATAGAGAAAGAGAAGGTCAATGAATTGGGCTTGCAACTAAAAATGCTAGAAAAGGAACAAATTAAAAACCCCCAATCAAACACTAAACTTGAAATTCAAAAAATAAAAGGAGAGATCAATAAAATTGAAAGTAAAAAAACTATTGAATTGATTAATAAAACTAAGAGTTGGTTCTATGAAAAAACCAACAAAATAGACAAACCCTTAGTAAATCTGATTAAAAAAAGGAAAGAGGAAAATCAAATTGTTAGTCTTAAAAATGAAAAGGGAGAACTCACCACTAACGAAGAGGAAATTAGAGCAATAATTAGGAGTTACTTTGCCCAACTTTACGCCAATAAATTCGACAACTTAAATGAAATAGAAGAATACCTCCAAAAATATAGCTTACCTAAACTAACAGAGGAAGAAGTAAATATCCTAAACACTCCTATCTCAGAAAAAGAAATAGAACAAACTATCAATCAACTCCCTAAGAAAAAAACCCCAGGACCAGATGGATTTACATCTGAATTCTATCAAACATTTAAAGATCAATTAACTCCAATGCTAAATAAACTATTTGAAGAAGTAGGGATTGAAGGAGTCCTACCAAACTCCTTTTATGACACAGATATGGTACTGATACCTAAACCAGGTAGGCTGAAAACAGAGAAAGAAAATTATAGACCAATCTCCCTAATGAATATTGATGCTAAAATCTTAAATAAAATATTAGCAAAAAGATTACAGAAAATCATCCCCAGGATAATACACTATGACCAAGTAGGATTTATACCAGGAATGCAGGGCTGGTTCAATATTAGGAAAACTATTAACATAATTGACTATATCAACAACCAACCAAACAAAAACCATATGATCATTTCAATAGATGCAGAAAAAGCATTTGATAAAATCCAACAGCCATTCCTAATAAAAACACTTGAGAGCATAGGAATAAAAGGACTTTTCCTTAAAATAGTTAGGAGCATATATTTTAAACCTTCAGTAAGCATCATATGCAATGGGGAAAAACTGGAACCTTTCCCGGTAAGATCTGGAGTGAAGCAAGGTTGCCCACTATCACCATTATTATTCAATATTGTATTAGAAACATTGGCCTCAGCAATAAGAGTCGAGAAAGAGATTAAAGGAATTAGAGTAGGCATTGAGGAAACCAAACTATCACTCTTTGCAGATGATATGATGGTATACCTAGAAAACCCCAGAGATTCTACTAAAAAGCTATTAGAAATAATTCATAATTTTAGCAAAGTAGCAGGATACAAAATAAATCCCCATAAATCCTCAGCATTCTTATACACCACCAACAAAATCCAAGAGCAAGAGATACAAAGAGAAATTCCATTCAAAATAACTGTTGATAGCATAAAATATTTGGGAATCTACCTACCAAAGGAAAGTCAGGAATTATATGAGCAAAATTACAAAAAAGTTTTCACACAAATAAAGTCAGACTTAAATAATTGGAAAAATATTAAGTGCTCTTGGATAGGCCGAGCAAATATAATAAAGATGACAATACTCCCTAAACTAATCTATTTATTTAGTGCTATACCAATCAGACTTCCAAGAAAATATTTTAATGATTTAGAAAAAATAACAACAAAATTCATATGGAACAATAAAAAGTCGAGAATCTCAAGGGAATTAATGAAAAAAAAATCAAATGAAGGTGGTCTAGCTGTACCTGATCTAAAATTATATTATAAAGCAGCAGTCACCAAAACCATCTGGTATTGGCTTAGAAATAGATTAGTTGATCAGTGGAAAAGGTTAGGTTCACAAGACAGAATAGTCAACTATAGCAATCTAGTGTTTGACAAACCCAAAGATTCTAAATTTTGGGATAAGATTTCATTATTTGATAAAAACTGCTGGGATAACTGGAAATTAGTATGGCAGAAATTAGGCAAGGACCCACACTTAACACCACATACCAAGATAAGATCAAAATGGGTCCATGACCTAGGCATAAAGAACGAGATTATAAATAAATTAGAGGAACATAGGATAGTTTATCTCTCAGACTTGTGGAGGAGAAAGAAATTTGTGACCAAAGATGAACTAGAGACCATTACCAATCACAAAATAGAAAATTTTGATTATATCAAATTAAAAAGCCTTTGTACAAACAGAACGAATGCAAACAAGATTAGTAGGGAAGTAACTAACTGGGAAAACATCTTTACAATTAAAGGTTCTGATAAAGGCCTCATTTCCAAAATATATAGAGAACTGACTCAAATTTATAAAAAATCAAGCCATTCTCCAATTGATAAATGGTCAAAGGATATGAACAGACAATTTTCAGATGAAGAAATTGAAACTATTACCACTCACATGAAAGAGTGTTCCAAATCACTATTGATCAGAGAAATGCAAATTAAGACAACTCTGAGATATCACTACACTCCTGTCAGATTGGCTAAGATGACAGGAAAAAACAATGATGAATGTTGGAGGGGATGCGGGAAAACGGGGACATTGATGCATTGTTGGTGGAGTTGTGAACGAATCCAGCCATTCTGGAGAGCGATCTGGAATTATGCCCAAAAAGTTATCAAACTGTGCATACCCTTTGATCCAACAGTGTTTCTATTGGGCTTATACCCCAAAGAGATACTAAAAAAGGGAAGGGGACCTGTATGTGCCAAAATGTTTGTAGCAGCCCTGTTTGTAGTGGCTAGAAACTGGAAAATGAATGGATGCCCATCAATTGGAGAATGGCTGGGTAAATTGTGGTATATGAATGTTATGGAATATTATTGCTCTGTAAGGAATGACCAGCAGGATGAATACAGAGAGGCTTGGAGAGACCTACATGGACTGATGCTAAGTGAGATGAGCAGAACCAGGAGATCATTATACACTTCGACAACGATATTGTATGAGGATGTATTCTGATGGAAGTGGATTTCTCTGACAAAGAGACTTAACTGAGTTTCATTGGAGAAATGATGGACAGAATCAGCTACACCCAAAGAAGGAATACTGGGAAATGAATGTGAACTATTTGCATTTTTGATTTTCTTCCCGAGTTATTTTTACCTTCTGAATCCAATTCTCCCTGTGCAACAAGAGAACTGTTTGGTTCTGCAAATATGTATTGTATCTAGGATATACTGCAACATGTTTAGTATATATAGGACTGCTTGCCATCCTGGGGGGGGGGGGAGGAGGGAGGGAGGGGGAAAAAACGAAACATAAGTGATTGCAAGGGATAATGTCGTGTAGAAATTATCCTGGCATGGATTCTGTCAATGCGAAGTTATTATTAAATAAAATAAAATTTATCATAAAAAAAAAAAAATCTCTATATTTTTTGGGGGTGTCAGGCAGGGTATTTGGGTTTAAATGAGTTGCCCAGAGTCACACAGCTAGTAAGTGTTTAGTGTCTGAGGCTGGATTTGAATTCAAGTCCTCCTCTATCCCTTATGTCATCCAGCTGCTCCCCACCATGATATATTTTGTTGGATTTTTTGTATCTCTTGTTGCTGTTGTATCTATTTATGTTGTATTCCTAATGAACTATCCACAAAACCAACTTAATTAAAAAATTCTAGGGGACTATATTGCTATAATTTCTTTGCTAATATTTAACTTAGATCTCTGTGTTAATATTTATTCATGAAACTGGTCTATAGTTCTCTTTTTCTCTTTTATCCCTTCCTAGTTTGGATATTAGGATCATATTTATTTTTTGTAAAAGAATTTTGTAGAATACAAAGGTATTGTAGGATAGTTATGCCTTTGATAGTAAGTAGAAAGCATGTCTATGAGACTTGATATAACTTGAGGGGTTCCAGAGTTAGTCAGTCAAGCATGGTTATTGCTCAGGGGAGAAAATGGGAACGGAGAGATATAAGTCTGGGAATCATCTGCAGAAAACTAACAGTTAAGCACTGTGATAACTATTAAGATCATCAAGACAAAAGGAAATTACAGCTAACTGGAAACACTCTCCATGGTGAAGCAAATGAAGGAGATGGTTTTATCATACATACAGAGACAATAAAAAGCATCATTGCATAGGATATTTGGTTATATTCTATTGTAGTACTCATGAAAAGTACATGCATTATCTTCAAGATGCTTTCCCAGATCATAGTTAGAAGGCTATGAAATAGTCCAGGAAAGAGTTTGGGGGAGGGCTGAACTAGAGCTGTAAGCTAAGTGATAAAGAGGAGACCTTCAAGGTACTTTTTAATTATAAATCCATGATCCCATGATCTTCTGACAGGTAACTAAGCTTCATTCTCTTTCTGATTATGCTTCTTACTTTCTGGATTTTGCTATCATGCCTCAGTTGCCATCTCGTCCTATTATCTCCTTCAATGAATAATATACTCCTCATCACCCTGGAACATCCTTCTGTCACGTTAGCTCCTTTCACTCAATGATGTATTCTTAGATGGCGGAGAGGAGGCACACAGCTGTATAAGCTCCGCGATTTCTCTCAGAATCCATTTCATTACAAGCCTCTGAATTAATGCTTGACTGAAAAAAACCCCACAAATAGTTACCAAGAGAAGACATCCTTGAAATTCACCAGGAAAAGTCTGTTTTTGCTTGAGGGAGGGGACAGTTTTAGATTGAGTGCAGGCTGAGGGCAGGCAGCGGCAGCAAGATCCTGGCAGGCAGCTCAAAGCCAAGCACACCAAAGGGAGGTGGGGTGTGATCTCAGTCGTCTCTACGGGGAGAGCTTTGCTACAGTATTGGATACTTTGCCCTGGCAGCAAGCCAGCAGACAAGCAGAGAAGCTAAAAACACCGGGGGTGAAGAGTACAACCCAGAACAGCTGGAGTCTCTTGGGACCTGGCTACCCTTCCCCAACAGTGTCTCAGCATGATCTTGGATTCTCAGAGCGCAGCAGCAGCACAGGCTTGGCAGTGCCTGGCTGATCCCCCCCACAGTCTGTAGAGGAAGCTGGGTAACACCACCCAGCCCCTCCCCCCAAAAAAGCAGATTCCATTTGGGATTTTTTTTTTCTTTTTTCCCTTGCTAGTTTGTCTTTGATTCTTCTCTGAGAAAATGAGAAAAAAACTGAAAAGGACCTTAATGATTGACAGCTTCTATATGGAGAGAAAGCAGACTGTAAACCCTGAGGAGACTAAAAACAGACTGTCTCCAGGTGAATCCCCAAATGAGGAGATCATCTGTTCCTCAGCACAGATGAATCTCATAGAAGAAATTTAAAAGGCTCTCACAAGAGAGCTAGAAGAAAAATGGGAAAAGGAGAGGGAGGCTTGGCAAGAGGGTCTGGAGAAGTCATCCCACTCATTTAAAGACAGAGTGGATAAAGAAATAAAATCCTTGAAAAATAGGATTAGTGAACTGGACACAGAAAATAGCTCTCTAAAAAACAAAATTGGCGAAATGGAAAAAAAATTCCATAGAACAAAAGAACTCAATTGGACAATTAGAAAAAGATATTTAAAAAGTGAGTGAAGAAAATACTTCACTGAAAATCAGAATTGAACAAATGGAACTGAATGACTCGAGGAGACAAGAAGAATCAGTCAAGCAATTCCAAAAAAAAAATCAAACAATGGAAAAGAATGTGAAATACCTTCTGGGGAAAACAACAGACCTGGAAAATAGATCTAGGAGAGACAATCTGAGAATTATTGGACTCCCAGAAAAATATGATGAAAAAAAGAGCCTGGACACTATTTTCCAGGAAATTATCAAAGAGAACTGCCCAGAAGTCCTAGAAATAGAGGGTAAACCAGACATTGAAAGAATCCATCGATCACTTACTGAAAGGGACCCCAAAATCAAAACACCAAGAACTATAGTGGCCAAAAGCCAGAACCCTCAGATGAAGGAAAAAATACTGCCAGTGGCTAGAAAAATCCAATTCAAATATAGAAGAGGTACAATAAGGATTACCCAGGATCTAGCAGCATCCACACTAAAAGATCGAAGGGCCTGGAATATGGTATTCCGAAAGGCTAAGGAACTCGATATGCAACCAAAAATAACTTACCCAGCCAGAATGAGCATCTTTTTCCAGGGAAGAAGATGGTCATTCAACGAAATAAGCGAATTTCACCTATTTTTGATGAAAAAACCAGAACTTAACAAAAAGTTTGATCTTCAAATATAGAACTCAAGAGAAACCTAAAAAGATAAAAAAGAAATCTTGGGAACTATATTTCTGTTATAAAGATATATAAAGAATACATGTATACCTTGTTCTAGAAACTAGAGGTGGAAAGGACATTGTACCAGAAAAAAGGGTAAAGTTTGGGTACTACATCTCATGAAGAGGCAAAGGAAACCTATTATATCTGAGAAAAAGAATGGAGGGGGATGAATATAGTGAGTATCTTACTGCCATCAGAATTTGCTTTAAAAGAAAAATTTTAGACATATTCAATTTATGGTGAAACTTCTCCCACCTCATTGAAAAGTAAGAAGGGAAAAGTGAAAAGGGAAGGAATAAGCTAAGCGGAAAGGAATATGGAAACTATGAGGGAAAGGAGTAAGACAGGGAGAGGAACTCTAAGGTGGGGGGAGGGATACTAAAAAGGGAAGGCTGTGAAAAGCAAATAGTGCTCACAAGTTTAATACTGGGAAGGGGGGAAGGGGGAAAGAAGGGAGAAGAGCATAAACAGGGGTTAACAAGTAATACAGAATTGGTCATTTTAACCATAAATGTGAACAGGGTAAACTCCCCCATAAAGAGGAAATGGTTAGCAGACTGGATTAAAAGCCAGAATCTTACAATATGCTGTTTACAGGAAACACACTTGAAGCAGGGAAATAGATACAGAGTAAAAGTAAAAGGTTGGAGCAGAACCTAGTATGCTTCAGGTGAAGTCAAAAAAGCAGGGGTAGCTATCCTGATCTCAGATCAAGCTAAAGCAAAAATTGATCTAATCAAAAGAGATAAGGAAGGACACTATATCTTGCTAAAGGGTAGCATGGATAATGAAGCAATATCAATATTAAACATATATGCACCAAGTGGTGTAGCATCTAAATTCTTAAAAGAGAAATTAAGAGAGCTGCAAGAAGAAATAGACAGCAAAACTATAATAATGGGAGATCTCAACCTTGCACTCACAGAATTAGATAAATCAAACCATAAAATAAATAAGAAAGAAGTCAAAGAGGTAAATAGAATACTAGAAAAGTTAGATATGATAGATTCCTGGAGAAAATGTAATGGAGACAGAAAGGAGTACACTTTCTTTTCAGCAGTTCATGGAACCTATACAAAAAATGACCATATATTAGGACATAAAAACCTCAAACTCAAATGCAGTAAGGCAGAAATAGTAAATGCATCCTTTTCAGACCACGATGCAATGAAAATTACATTCAACAAAATGCCAGGGGAAAGTAGACCAAAAAATAATTGGAAAGTAAATAATCTCATACTAAAGAATGATTGGGTGAAACAGCAAATTATAGACATAATTAATAACTTCACCCAAGAAAATGACAATAATGAGACATCATACCAAAATGTATGGGATGCAGCCAAAGCAGTAATAAGGGGAAATTTCATATCTCTAGAGGCCTACTTGCATAAAATAGAGAAAGAGAAGGTCAATGAATTGGGCTTGCAACTAAAAATGCTAGAAAAGGAACAAATTAAAAACCCCCAGTCAAACACTAAACTTGAAATTCTAAAAATAAAAGGAGAGATCAATAAAATTGAAAGTAAAAAAACTATTGAATTAATTAATAAAACTAAGAGTTGGTTCTATGAAAAAACCAACAAAATAGACAAACCCTTAGTAAATCTGATTAAAAAAAGGAAAGAGGAAAATCAAATTGTTAGTCTTAAAAATGAAAAGGGAGAACTCACCACTAACGAAGAGGAAATTAGAGCAATAATTAGGAGTTACTTTGCCCAACTTTATGCCAATAAATTCGACAACTTAAATGAAATAGAAAAATACCTCCAAAAATATAGCTTGCCCAAACTAACAGAGGAAGAAGTAAGTATCCTAAACAGTCCCATCTCAGAAAAAGAAATAGAACAAACTATCAATCAACTCCCTAAGAAAAAATCCCCAGGACCAGATGGATTTACATGTGAATTCTACCAAACATTTAAAGAACAATTAACTCCAATGCTATATAAACTATTTGAATAAATAGGGATTGAAGGAGTCCTACCAAACTCCTTTTATGACACAGACATGGTACTGATACCTAAACCAGGTAGGCTGAAAACACAGAAAGAAAATTATAGACCAATCTCCCTAATGAATATTAATGTTAAAGTCTTGAACAAAATATTAGTAAAAAGATTACAGAAAATCATCCCCAGGATAATACACTATGACCAAGTAGGATTTATACCAGGAATGCGGGGCTGGTTCAACATTAGGAATACTATTAGCATAATTGACTATATCAATAACCAAATTAGCAAAAACCATATGATCATCTCAATAGATTCAGAAAAAGCATTTGATAAAATCCAACATCTATTCCTAATAAAAACACTTGAGAGTATAGGAATAAATGGACTTTTCCTTAAAATAGCCAGGAGCATATACTTAAAATCATCAGTAAGCATCATATGCAATGGGGAAAAACTGGAACCTTTCCCAGTAAGATCTGGAGCGAAGCAAGGTTGCCCACTCTCACCATTATTATTCAATATTGTATTAGAAACACTACTCTCTGCAATAAGAGTCGAGAAAGAGATTAAAGGAATTAGAGTCGGCAATGAGGAAACCAAACTATCACTCTTTGCAGATGATATGATGGTATACCTAGAGAACCCCAGAGATTCTACTAAAAAGCTATTAGAAATAATTCATAATTTTAGCAAAGTAGCAGGACACTAAATAAATCCCCATAAATCTTCAGCATTTTTATACATCACCAACAAAATCTAATAGCAAGAGATACAAAGAGAAATTCCATTCAAAATAGTCAGGAATTATATGAGCAAAATTACAAAAAACTTTCCACACAAATAAAGTCAGACTTAAATAACTGGAAAAAATATTAAGTGCTCTTGGGTAGGCTGAGTGAATATAATAAAGATGACAATACTCCCTAAACTAATCTATTTATTTAGTGCTATACCAATCAGACTTCCAAGAAAATATTGTAATGATCTAGAAAAAATAACAACAAAATTCATATGGAACAATAAAAGGTCGAGAACCTCCAGGGAATTAAAGAAAAAAAATCAAATGAAAGTGGCTTAGCTGTACCTGATCTAAAACTATATTTTAAAGTAGCAGTCACCAAAACCATTTGGTATTGGCTAAGAAATAGATTAGTTGATCAGTGGAATAAGTTAGGTTCACAAGACAGAATAGTCAACTATAGCAATCTAGTATTAGAGAAACCCAAAGATCCTAACTTTTGGGATAAGAATTCATTATTTGATAAAAACTGCTGGGATAACTGGAAATTAGTATGGCAGATTAGGCATGGACCCAAACTTAACACCATATCCTAAGATAAAATCAAAATGGGTACATGATTTAGGCATAAAGAATGAGATTATAAATAAAATAGAGGCACATAGGATTTATCTCTCAGACTTGTGGAGGAGAAAGAAATTTGTGACCAAAGATGAACTAGAGACTGTTACTGATCACAAAACAGAAAATTTTGAGTACATCAAATTAAAAAGCGTTTGTACAAACAAAACGAATGCAAACAAGATTAGAAGAGAAGCAACAAACTGGGAAAACCTCTTCACAGTTAAAGGTTCTGATTTCTGATCTCATTTCCAAAATATATAGAGAATTGACTCTAATTTATAAGAAATCAAGCCATTCTCCAATTGATAAATGGTCAAAGGATGTGAACAGACAATTTTCAGATGATGAAATTGAAACTATTACCACTCATATGAAAGTGTTCCAAATCACTACTGATCAGAGAAATGCAAATTAAGACAACTCTGAGATACCACTACACACCTGTCAGATTGGCTAAGATGACAGGAAAAAATAATGATGAATGTCGGAGGGGATGCGGGAAAACTAGGACACTGATGCATTGTTGGTGGAGTTGTGAAAGAATCCAACCATTCTGGAGAGCAATTCCAGATTGCTCTCTGGAATTATGCCCAAAAATTTATCAAACTGTGCATACCCTTTGATCTAGCAATGTTACTTCTGGGCTTATATCCCAAAGAAATACTAAAGAAGGGAAAGGAACCTGTATGTGCCAAAATGTTTGTGGCAGTCCTGTTTGTAATGGCTAGAAACTGAACAGATACCAACCAATTGGAAAATGGTTGGGTAAATTGTGGTATATGAATGTTATGGAATATTATTGTTCTGTAAGAAATGACCACCAGGATGAATACAGAGAGGCTTGGAGAGACTTCATGAACTGATGCTAAGTGAAATGAACAGAACCAGAAGATCATTATACACTTCAACAACGATACTGTATGAGGACATATTCTGATGGAAGTGGATTTCTTTGAAAAAAGAGACCTAACTCAGTTTCAGTTGATCAATGATGGACCCAACTACACCCAAAGAAAGAACACTGGGAAATGAATGTAAACTATTTGCATTTTTGTTTTTCTTCCTGGGTTATTTTTACCTTCTGAATCCAATTCTTCCTGTGCAATAAGAGAACTGTTCAGTTCTGCATACATATATTGTATCTAGGATATACTGCAACATATTTAACATATATAGGACTGCTTGCCCTCTAGGGGAGGGGGTGGAGGGAAGGAGGGAAGGGAAAAACCGGAACAGAAGTGAGTGCAAAGGATAATGTTGTAAAAAATTACCCTGGCATGGGTTCTGTCAATAAAAAGTTATTATTTTTTTAAAAATAATGTATTCTTTCTGGGGCTGACCAGCCTTAATTCCCTTCCTCACTTTGATACCATGCCTCTATTATGTCATGCCACTTTTCAGCTCACTTAAGTCTGTTGTAATTAGAATACAATAACAAACATTTTGAAGACAAAGGCTTCTTCTTCTTCTTCTTTTTTTTTTTTTTTTTTTGGCTTGTATTTATAATCTCAGTGCTCAGCATAGGGGCAGCACATACTATATTTTTAATAAGTACTTTTTTAGATTGTCTAATTGGACTCAACATCAGTTCTGAATATGCTGCAAGAACAAGTCAATAAAAATATATTTAAAAAAAGACCAAGTGAATGCACTAAAGATAGAAAAATGAAATGAGATCTGTGATGAAAGGAACACAATTTTGAAGACACTGAAAAATTCAGTATTAAGTCAGAAGAATCTTCTCAAGAAGTCTGATAGTGTTAGAGCTGATGGATTAAAGTAATCAATATGATTTTAAAGAGAATAAGAGAATACTCTCATTGTCTATATATTACAGTACCAATGCTCTTCTTCAAATGGTACATTTTGGCTTTTTTGACTCATTAAGGTTATATTTTTTGATTAAGTTTTAATTACTTTAAATTAAATGTAAATAAATGACATTTTCAATTTATCTTCTAATTTGAGTGGTACTGTAAATTGTAACCACAGGTTTTTTTTAAAATGTAACGCAATAACAATTTTCATTTATTTAAAAAAAAGTAACTTATTTGTGTCTTACATGCAACAATCTTTATCAAGTCTTTTTCCTACATGTAGCTATCAAATATAAAAAGAAGGTGGCAGGCATTTTATCTGGAATATACTTTTTAAAATGTAGTCTGAAAACTTTCATTAACTATTCATGTTAGCCGACATCTGTAGATTAATTCAATATGATGCTAGATGAGTGTTACTTTTAGGCTTAACAAATGTCTTATAAAGAAAATGAATTAGATGTACTAATCATCTTCAAATAGACAAAACCAATTTTTCAAATGATATTTTAGTGTTATTTCAGGTCAACAGTTCAAATTTGGAATTATTTGAATATCAGGAGTTCTCTCTAACGTGTGGGTTGCCATAATACAAAAACACTTATAACATCTATCATGGCAGCTGCTAAAAAGGAAAAATAATAAATAATGTTCTTCTTGCATGTAAAGTAAGGAATATATTACTTAACAACTATCAAACTTTTGTGCCTCTCTATGCTTTTTTTTTCATTCTATATTACAATTATTTATAAGCAATGTCTCTACTTCTTGGTAATACTGATTGTTTCTCATTGATTTCTTTCAGTATTTTGCTCAGTTTTCTTTGTTTCAGTTTCCTGTGGCTCATTTGTTAAAAATACCTTTTTGGTTTCAGCTTCCCATTTGTAGTCCATAATGAACTTACCCTTTGAACCTATTAGTTATCATTTACATAGTTTTGTTTCAATTGCAGTGTTAAGTGAAATGTTAAGATTCAACTAGTTTATCTATTCCTTATGTCTAAAACACACTGAGCCTTAGATAACTAATTAAGTTGTGAGCCTAATGTGCTTATTTTTACATAGTATGTACTTAGAATATTTTAAATATCAATAACATCTACTTTGTAGTTAAAAAAAAACACACATGTCACTCATTAGATTATAAGGCCTCTGAGGACAGAATTAATGACTTATACTATCTTTGTATGTATTTTCCATGCCCATTATAGTTACCTATATACCAATACTCCTATGAGTTCATGTTCTCATTAATAGCAACCTGTGTTGAGGACTGAAATCTGTCCACATTATTTCATTTCTTCCTCCACAGATGAATATGCAGGACTCTGAAGACCTTTCTCTAGGTGTTTATCATTCTAATGAGTACCACATGGAGCACTCAAGGTGTCCATTTGACTAGCCAATCTTTCTGTTCATATAGTTCATATTCATAGATTCTATCCTTTTAAGTTACTTTCCCCTCACAATTGGGTACTGCCTACTCATTCTATTTATCTAACCTCTGTTATGACTTACATAATATTGGAGGGAAAGGGGACTAGATTTATGATTTTATTTATATAGGAAACTCCCTCTATCAATGGAGATTGATAACTATTTTATAATGTAAAGTCTTAGAGAATTCTTTAGGGTCCCTAGGGTGACATAACCAGTATTTATTGAATCTTAAACCCAGAGCTTTCTGATTCTAAGGTTGGCCTTCCATCACCATACTTAAAAGTGCTTAGCATATCAATTGGAGAATGGCTGAATAAATTGCAGTATATGAATATTATGGAATATTATTGTTCGGTAAGAAATGACCAGCAGGAGGATTTCAGAAAGGCCTGGAGAGACTTACATGAATTGATGCTGAGTGAAATGAGCAGGACCAGAAGATCATTATATACTTCAACAACAATACTATATGATGATCAATTCTGATGGACGTGGCCATCTTCAGTAATGAGATGAACCAAATCAGCTCCAATAGAGCAGTAATGAACTGAACCAGCTACACCCAGAGAAAAGAACTCTGGGAGATACCATTACACAGAATTCCCAATCCCTCTATTTTTGTCCGCCTGCATTTTTGATTTCCTTCACAGGCTAATAGTATATTATTTCAAACTCTGATTCTTTTTGTACAGCAAAATAACTGTTAGGACATATATGCTTTAACATACTTAGCATAACAGGCTTTAACACGTATTAGTCAACATGCCATTGAGGGGAGGGGATGAGGGGAAGGGGGGAAAATTGGAACAAAAGGTTTGGCAATTGTCAATACTGTAAAATTACCCATGCATATAACTTGTAAATAAAAAGCTATAATAAAATTTTTTTTAAGTGCTTAGCATAGAGTCTGGCATATAGTAGGCACTATATAAATGTAAATTGCTCTTCTCCCTTAATTCTATGCCAATTAGCATTAAATGCTTTTACAAATTTCATTTTTAAAATTAGTAAGCATTTTAAAAATTAATCCGTCCCTCTCTTTACCTTTAGTCCCCTTCTAAGCTCTGCCCTAATAAAAAGCCAAACACTGCTCTTCCCGCCAAAAAAAAAACAACAAAAACAATCCCCCAAAACCATAGTTGAATCTGAAAAATAAGGCCCTTAATACATGGCTATAGACTGTGGCAAAAACAAATAATTCTATTAGATATGCCTAAAAAATTACATCTTACAGTATTTTAAATTTATTATCTCTCTAACAGGAAGTGAGTGGCGTGTTTGATTTTTATTCTTTTGGACTAATGGCTTTTTACTTATTGATCAGAATTCTAAAGTCTTTCAAAATTCTTTTTCTTCATAACATAGTTTGCTTTATACATGGGTATATATATTATATATAATGTATATACATATATATGTGTATATATATATATACACACACACACACACAAAGAGAGAGACAGAGAGAGAGAGAGAGAGAGAGAGAGAGAGAGAGAGAGAGAGAGAGAGAGAGTGTTTTAATTATGCTCTCTAATTCTTCATTAGTTCATAGAGGTCAGCCCAGTTTCCTCTGAAATTATCTATTTCAACATTTCTTATGGTACAATGTTATTCAATTAAATTCATATGTCACAATTTGTTTAGTTACTCCCCAATAGTAGAGCATCCTTTTAGTTTCCAATTTCTGACTATCAAGCAAAGAACTGCTAGAAATATTTTTATACATATAAATTCTTCTTCAATTTCTTTGAGATATAAACCTAGTAATGGTATAAGTAGGTAGAAAGATTAAACAGTTTTGGTAACTTCTGGGCATAATTCCATATTATTTTCCTAAATGGCTAGACCAATTCACTGTCCTAATATCAGTGATCTAGTTATCTGTTATTTCCCACAGCCTTTCTATCAATTGTCATTTTCCTCATTTTTCTCTCTCTTTATTTATTTTTTTGTTTATATTTATGTTTTCTTTTTTCTTTTATTTATTTTTTTAAGATTTTATTTTATTTTATTTAATAATTACTTTATATTGACAGAATCCATGCCAGGGTAATTTTTTTTTACAACATTATCCCTTGCACTCGTTTCTGTTCCGATTTTTCCCTTCCCTCCCTCCACCCCCTCCCCTAGATGGCAAGCAGTCTTATATATATGTTAGATATGTTACAGTATATCCTAGATACAATATATGTTTGCAGAACCAAACAGTTCTCTTATTGCACAGGGAGAATTGGATTCAGAAGGTAAAAATAACCCGGAAAGAAAAACAAAAATGCAGATAGTTCACATTCGTTTCCCAGTGTTCTTTCTTTGGGTGTAGCTGCTTCTGTCCATCATTTATCAATTGAAACTCAGTTAGGTCTCTCTGTCAAAGAAATCCCCTTCCATCAGAATATGTCCTCATACAATATCGTTGTCGAAGTGTATAATGATCTCCTGATTCTGCTCATATCACTTAGCATCAGTTCATGTAAGTCTCGCCAAGCCTCTCTGTATTCATCCTGCTGGTCATTTCTTTTTTTTTTTTTTTTAATTAATTTTTATTTAATAATTACTTTATATTGACACTTGTTTCTGTTCCGATTTTTTTTTCCCCTCCTTCCCTCCCTCCGCCTCCTCCCCTAGATGGCAAGCAGTCCTTTATATGTTGGATATGTTGCAGTATATCCTAGATACAATATATGTTTGCAGAACCGAACAGTTCTCTTGTTGCATAGGGAGAATTGGATTCAGAAGGTATAAATAACCCGGGAAGAAAAATAAAAATGCAGATAGTTCACATTCGTTTCCCAGTGTTCTTTCTTTGGGTGCAGCTGCTTTTGTCCGTCATTTATCAATTGAAACTCAGGTCTCTTTGTCAAAGAAATCCACTTCCATCAAAATATGTCCTCATACAATATCGTTGTCGAAGTGTATAATGATCTCCTGGTTCTGCTCATTTCACTTAGCATCAGTTCATGTAAGTCTCGCCAGTCCTCTCTGTATTCATCCTGCTGGTCATTTCTTACAGAACAATAATATTCCATAACATTCATATACCAAAATTTACCCAGCCATTCTCCAACTGATGGGCATCCATTCATTTTCCAGTTTCTAGCCACTACAAACAGGGCTGCTACAAACATTTTGGCACATACAGGTCCCTTTCCCTTCTTTAGTATTTTTTTGATGTATAAGCCCAAAAGTAACACTGCTAAATCAAAGGGTATGCACAGTTTGATAACTTTTGGGGCATAATTCCAGATTGCTCTCCAGAATGGTTGGATTCGTTCACAACTCCACCAACAATGCATTAGTGTCCCAGTTTTCCCGCATCCCCTCCAACATGCATCATTATTTTTTCCTGTCATCTTAGCCAATCTGACAGGTGTGTAGTGGTATCTCAGAGTTGTCTTAATTTGCATTTCTCTGATCAATAGTGATTTGGAACACTCTTTCATATGAGTGGTAATAGTTTCAATTTCATCCTCTGAAAATTGTCTGTTCATATCTTTTGACCATTTATCAATTGGAGAATGGCTTGATTTCTTATAAATTTGAGTCAGTTCTCTATATATTTTGGAAATGAGGCCTTTATCAGAACCTTTAACTGTGAAGATGTTTTCCAGTTTGTTGCTTCCCTTCTAATCTTGTTTGCATTAGTTTTGTTTGTACAAAGGCTTTTTAATTTGATATAATCAAAATTTTCTATTTTGTGATCGGTAATGGTCTCTAGTTCATCTTTGGTCACAAATTTCTTTCTCCTCCACAAGTCTGAGAGATAAACTATTCTATGTTCCTCTAATTTATTTATAGTCTCGTTCTTTATGCCTAGGTCATGGACCCATTTTGATCTTATCTTGGTATATGGTGTTAAGTGTGGGTCCATGCCTAATTTCTGCCATACTAATTTCCAGTTATCCCAGCAGTTTTTGCCAAATAATGAATTCTTATCCCAAAAGTTAGGATCTTTGGCTTTGTCAAACACTAGATAGCTATAGTTGACTATTCTGTCTTGTGAACCTAACCTTTTTCACTGATCAACTAATCTATTTCTTAGCCAATACCAAATGGTTTTGGTGACTGCTGCTTTATAATATAATTTTAGATCAGGTACAGCTAGGCCACCTTCATTTGATTTTTTTTTTTCATTAATTCCCTTGAGATTCTTGACTTTTTATTGTTCCATATGAATTTTGTTGTTATTTTTTCTAGATCATTAAAATATTTTCTTGGAAGTCTGATTGGTATAGCACTAAATAAATAGATTAGTTTAGGGAGTATTGTCATCTTTATTATATTTGCTCGGCCTATCCAAGAGCACTTAATATTTTTCCAATTATTTAAGTCTGACTTTATTTGTGTGGAAACTTTTTTGTAATTTTGCTCATATAATTCCTGACTTTCCTTTGGTAGATAGATTCCCAAATATTTTATGCTATCAACAATTATTCTGCATGGAATTTCTCTTTGTATCTCTTGCTGTTGGATTTTGTTGGTGATGTATAAAAATGCTGAGGATTTATGGGGATTTATTTTGTAGCCAGCTACTTTGCTAAAATTATGAATTATTTCTAATAGCTTTTTAGTAGAATCTCTGGGGTTCTCTAGGTATACCATCATATCATCTGCAAAGAGTGATAGTTTGGTTTCCTCACTGCCTACTCTAATTTCTTTAATATCTTTCTCGACTCTTATTGCAGAGACTAGTGTTTCTAATATGATATTGAATAATAATGGTGATAGTGGGTAACCTTGCTTCACTCCAGATCTTACTGGGAAAGATTCCAATTTTTCCCCATTGCATATGATGCTTACTGATGGTTTTAAATATATACTCTTGACTATTTTAAGGAAAAGTCCATTTATTCCTATGCTCTCAAGTGTTTTTATTAGGAATGGATGTTGGATTTTATCAAATGCTTTTTCTGCATCTATTGAGATGATCATATGGTTTTTGTTTGTTTGGTTATTGATATAGTCAATTATGCTAATAGTATTCCTAATGTTGAACCAGCCCTGCATTCCTGGTATAAATCCTACTTGGTCATAGTGTATTATCCTGGGGATGATTTTCTGTAATCTTTTTGCTAATATTTTATTTAAGATTTTAGCATCAATATTCATTAGGGAGATTGGTCTATAATTTTCTTTCTCTGTTTTCAGCCTACCTGGTTTAGGTTTCTCTCTCTTTAAAGATAGGAATGATTTCTGTCTCTAAAATTTTAATTACTTAATTATTTAAGATTTAAATACAAAATAGAAAAAGGAAAAAAAAAAGACATTGTCATCTACATAGCAGAACATAAGAGGACTCAAAATATAAAGCAAAATATTTCCACTTTAAGAAAGCTTATATAACACTACATTTTGTGTTCAGAGCTGTCCATTTTTTTTCCTTGTAGGTTTTCTTTTGTTCTCTGTTTTGCACTTTTAATTTTATTCTTTTTTTCCTGTTCTTCTTACCTCTCTTCCCAAAAGCCTATTAAGCATGAATATATTTATATGTATATATATGTTTATATATATATACACACCTCTCTATATAAACACATACATATGCATCTACATAAGACCATAGTATGCTTGTTTGTTCTCTTTCTGAAAACGGATAACATTTCCCTTCATAACTCTTAATTTTTTCCATATTTTTCTAAATGTACCAAGTCATCATTTATTACACATCAGCGGTATTTCAACCTTATACTGTTGAGTTATTCTAAATAGTCTAAAACCATATTCAATAATATGGCTGACATATATAAGGTAGTTTTCTTATTTTTCTCTTTTGATTAAATCAGTTTTAGTTTTAACTTTGTATAAGATCATAATTGCTACCACTGTTTTTTTAAAAAATCTAATAAATTCTACTTTTGATCTTTCTTTTATGTTTGTGTGCATCTTGAATTTGCTATCCCTCTGCCTGCTCTGCTTTACTTCTACCTGTTACTTTACACTTCCTTCAAAGATCCTTATCCTCCCCCCACCCTTTCCCATTTGCCCTCTTTTCTATTTGAATTTAAAAGATATAAATATATGTGGTGTTCCTTGCCAATGACATCTTCCTAGTACTCTTACTTTATTAACTGATTTCTCTGCTTAAGGTATTTTAGCATTCCATATCATCCTCCATTCATCTGCCATAGTGATTTCCCTAAAGTTCAAGTCTGACAATGTTATTCTTGTATTAAGTAAACTGTAATGACTTTTTACTTAATCTAGGATCTAATATTATTTGATTTTTATCTCATTTAAATGTTTATTTTTACATGTTTTATAATAATTATGTTCATTATAAAACATGTAAAAAATATATTTTAGAAAATTTTAGATGCATTAATAATTATGTTAATGCATCTAAAAATTTCTAAATTATATATACACATACACACACATATGTACATATATAGATATGTATGTGTATATATATACATACACACACATATATACATACACACATAATGTATGAGATCAAAATTTTTTGAACTTGGAGGGTATAGAATCAAAAAAGTTTGAAAACAATAGTTCTAAGCAGATGGGAATTCAGGAGGCCAAATTAATGCTAGCCATTTTCTATTCTACAAACTATATCCTTAGGAAAAGCTGACAGAAGAGATGCTTAAAGGGCAGAGACAGGAAAAAGGACTGATAAAGTTAGGATGATTGCTTTAAAATTGTTAACTGTTTCTGTTCTAAAATTATTTATTCTTGCTCTTTTAGATAGCAAGTTTTGAGGAGCTTTGTAATTGAAATGAACTTATAAAAACAGAGATTTTCTAAGGGGATACTAAGAACCAGTGGGATTTAAATAGTATTATTCTTAAAAAGTAACAATTCTCAAAATGTAGAAAGTTAAGACAAGATAAAGAAGTGTTTATTTAATTGAAGTTACTGGGATTAAGGAAAGATTTCGTATTTCATGTTATTTATCAAAAATAAAAAAGAACATTTGAAAATTGTGATCAATTTATATTACATTCTTCTTGTTCCAGGCCACTGAGACATATTGTAAGTGTATGTCACTTCTATGAGTAAGAAGTTCTATTTATTAACCAATGAACAAAATAAATAAGATCTTTTTATTTTGTCCAAATAAAGGAAATATCTTTTTATTTGTCCCCAAACAACCTTTTAAAACTTCAATGTTGCTTCTTAGTCCTAGAGAACAGGGATAGCCATTGCACAGCTTTATAGACGATTCCTATTTCCTTTTAGTTATTTTCTTTATTTTATTTTTTTTTAATTTTTTTATTTAATAATTACATTATATTTACACTCATTTCTGTTCCGATTTTTTTTTTCCCCTCCCTCCCTCCACCCCCTCCCCTAGATGGCAAGCAGTCCTTTATATGTTGGATATGTTGCAGTATATCCTAGATACAATATATGTTTGCAGAACCGAACAGTTCTCTTGTTGCATAGGGAGAATTGGATTCAGAAGGTATAAATAATCCGGGAAGAGAAACAAAAATGCAGATAGTTCACATTCGTTTCCAGTGTTCTTTCTTTGGGTGTAGCTGCTTTTGTCCATCATTTATCAATTGAAACTCAGTTAGGTCTCTTTGTCAAAGAAATCCACTTCCATCAAAATATGTCCTCATACAATATCGTTGTCGAAGTGTATAATGATCTCCTGGTTCTGCTCATTTCACTTAGCATCAGTTCATGTAGGTCTCTCCAAGCCTCTCTGTATTCATCCTGCTGGTCATTTCTTACAGAACAATAATATTCCATAACATTCATATACCACAATTTACCCAGCCATTCTCCAATTGATGGGCATCCATTCATTTTCCAGTTTCTAGCCACTACAAACAGGGCTGCTACAAACATTTTGGCACATACAGGTCCCTTTCCCTTCTTTAGTATTTCTTTGGGATATAAGCCCAATAGAAACACTGCTGGATCAAAGGATATGCACATTTTGATAATTTTTTGGGCATAATTCCAGATTGCTCTCCAGAATGGTTGGATTCGTTCACAACTCCACCAACAATGCATTAGTGTCCCAGTTTTCCCGCATCCCCTCCAACATTCATCATTATTTTTTCCTGTCATCTTAGCCAATCTGACAGGTGTGTAGTGGTATCTCAGAGTTGTCTTAATTTGCATTTCTCTGATCAATAATGATTTGGAACACTCTTTCATATGAGTGGTAATAGTTTCAATCTCATCCTCTGAAAATTGTCTGTTCATATCCTTTGACCATTTATCAATTGGAGAATGGCTTGATTTCTTATAAATTTGAGTCAGTTCTCTATATATTTTGGAAATGAGGCCTTTATCAGAACCTTTAACTGTGAAAATGTTTTCCCAGTTTGTCGCTTCCCTTCTAATCTTGTTTGCATTAGTTTTATTTGTACAAAGGCTTTTTAATTTGATGTAATCGAAATTTTCTATTCTGTGATCAGTAATGGTCTCTAGTTCATCTTTGGTCACAAATTTCTTTCTCCTCCACAAGTCTGAGAGATAAACTATTCTATGTTCCTCTAATTTATTTATAGTCTCGTTCTTTATGCCTAGGTCATAGACCCATTTTGATCTTATCTTGGTATATGGTGTTAAGTGTGGGTCCATGCCTAATTTCTGCCATACTAATTTCCAATTATCCCAGCAGTTTTTATCAAATAATGAATTCTTTTCCCAGAAGTTAGGGGCTTTGGGTTTGTCAAACACTAGATTGCTATAGTTGACTATTCTGTCTTGTGAGCCTAGCCTTTTCCACTGATCCACTAATCTATTTCTTAGCCAATACCAAATGGTTTTGGTGACTGCTGCTTTATAGTATAATTTTAGATCAGGTACAGCTAGGCCACCTTCATTTGATTTTTTTTTCATTAATTCCCTTGAGATTCTCGACTTTTTATTGTTCCATATGAATTTTGTTGTTATTTTTTCTAGATCAATAAAATATTTTCTTGGAAGTCTGATTGGTATAGCACTAAATAAATAGATTAGTTTAGGGAGTATTGTCATCTTTATTATGTTCGCTCGGCCGATCCAAGAGCACTTAATATTTTTCCAATTATTTAAGTCTGACTTTATTTGTGTGGAGACTTTTTTATAATTTTGCTCATATAATTCCTGACTTTCCTTTGGTAGATAGATTCCCAAATATTTTATGGTATCAACAGTTATTCTGAATGGAATTTCTCTTTGTATCTCTTGCTGTTGGGTTTTGTTGGTGATGTATAAAAATGCTGAGGATTTATGGGGATTTATTTTGTAGCCAGCTACTTTGCCAAAATTATGGATTATTTCCAATAGCTTTTTGGTAGAATCTCTGGGGTTCTCTAGGTATACCATCATATCATCTGCAAAGAGTGATAGTTTGGTTTCCTCATTGCCTACTCTAATTCCTTTTATATCTTTCTCGACTCTTATTGCCGAGGCTAGTGTTTCTAATACGATATTAAATAATAATGGTGATAGTGGGCAACCTTGCTTCACTCCAGATCTTACTGGGAAAGGTTCCAGTTTTTCCCCATTGCATATGATGCTTACTGATGGTTTTAAATATATGCTCCTGACTATTTTAAGGAAAAGTCCATTTATTCCTATGCTCTCAAGTGTTTTTATTAGGAATGGATGTTGGATTTTATCAAATGCTTTTTCTGCATCTATTGAGATGATCATGTGGTTTTTGTTTGTTTGGTTATTGATATAGTCAATTATGTTAATAGTTTTCCTAATATTGAACCAGCCCTGCATTCCTGGTATAAATCCTACTTGGTCATAGTGTATTATCCTGGTGACAATTTTCTGTAATCTTTTTGCTAATATTTTATTTAAGATTTTAGCATCAATATTCATTAGGGAGATTGGTCTATAATTTTCTTTCTCTGTTTTCAGCCTACCTGGTTTAGGTATCAGTACCATATCTGTGTCATAAAAGGAGTTTGGTAGGACTCCTTCAATCCCTATTTTTTCAAATAGTTTATATAACATTGGAGTTAATTGTTCTTTAAATGTTTGGTAGAATTCACATGTAAATCCATCTGGTCCTGGGGATTTTTTCTTAGGGAGTTGATTGATAGTTTGTTCTATTTCTTTTTCTGAGATGGGACTGTTTAGGATATTTACTTCTTCCTCTGTTAGTTTGGGCAAGCTGTATTTTTGGAGGTATTTTTCTATTTCATTTAAGTTGTCGAATTTATTGGCATAAAGTTGGGCAAAGTAACTCCTAATTATTGCTCTAATTTCCTCTTCGTTAGTGGTGAGTTCTCCCTTTTCATTTTTAAGACTAACAATTTGATTTTCCTCTTTCCTTTTTTTAATCAGATTTACTAAGGGTTTGTCTATTTTGTTGGTTTTTTCATAGAACCAACTCTTAGTTTTATTAATCAATTCAATAGTTTTTTTACTTTCAATTTTATTGATCTCACCTTTTACTTTTAGAATTTCAAGTTTAGTGTTTGACTGGGGGTTTTTAATTTGTTCCTTTTCTAGCATTTTTAATTGCAAACCAATTCATTGACCTTCTCTTTCTCTATTTTATACAAATAGGCCTCTAGAGATATGAAATTTCCCCTTATTACCGCTTTGGCTGCATCCCATACATTTTGGTATGATGTCTCATTATTATCGTTTTCTTGGGTGAAGTTATTAATTATGTCTATGATTTGCTGTTTTACCCAATCATTCTTTAGTATGAGATTATTTAGTTTCCAATTATTTTTTGGTCTACTTCCCCTGCTTTTTTGTTGAATGTAATTTTCATTGCATCGTGGTCTGAAAAGGATGCATTTACTATTTCTGCCTTACTACATTTGAGTTTGAGGTTTTTATGTCCTAATATATGGTCAATTTTTGTATAGGTTCCATGAACTGCTGAAAAGAAAGTGTATTCCTTTCTGTCTCCATTACATTTTCTCCAGAGATCTATCATATCTAGCTTTTCTAGTATTCTGTTTACCTCTTTGACTTCTTTCTTATTTATTTTCTGGTTTGATTTATCTAATTCTGAGAGTGCAAGGTTAAGATCTCCCACTATTATAGTTTTACTGTCTATTTCTTCTTGCAGCTCTCTTAGTTTCTCTTTTAAGAATTTAGATGCTACCCCACTTGGTGCATATATGTTTAATATAGATAGTGCTTCATTATCCATGCTACCCTTTAGCAAGATATAGTGTCCTTCCTTATCTCTTTTAATTAGGTCAATTTTTGCTTTAGCTTGATCTGAGATCAGGATGGCTACCCCTGCTTTTTTGACTTCACCTGAAGCATAGTAGATTTTGCTCCAACCTTTTACCTTTAACCTGCATGTATCTCCCCGCTTCAGGTGTGTTTCCTGTAAACAACATATTGTAGGATTCTGGCTTTTAATCCATTCTGCTAACCGCTTTCTCTTTATGGGGGAGTTTACCCCGTTCACGTTTATGGTTAGAATGACCAATTCTGTATTACTTGCCATCTTGTTAACCCCGGTTTATGCTTTCCTCCCTTCTTTCCCCTTTCCCCCCCTTCCAAGTATTAAGCTTGTGAGCACCCCTTGCTTCTCACAGCCCTCCCTTTTTAGTATCCCTCCCCCCTCCTTAGAGTTCCTCCCCCTATCTTACCCTTTCCCTCCCAGTTCCCGTATTCCCTTCCCCTTAGCTTATTCCTTCCCTTTCCACTTTTCCCTTCTCACTTTTCAATGAGATGGGAGAAGTTTCACCATAGATTGAATATGTCTTAAGATTTTTCACTTAAAGCCAATTCTGAAGGCAGTAAGATACCCACTATATTCATCCCCTCCATTCTTTCTCTCAGATATAATAGGTTTCCTATGCCTCTTCATGAGATGTACTACCCCCACTTTACCCTTTTTCTGGTACAATGTCCTTTCCACATCAATTTCTAGAACAAGGTATACATGTATTCTTTATACATCTATATAGTCAAAATATAGTTCCCAAGATTAATCTTTACCTTTTTAGATTTCTCTTGAGTTCTATATTTGTAGATCAAACTTTTTGTTAAGTTCTGGTTTTTTCATCAGAAATAGATGAAATTCGCTTACTTCGTTGAATGTCCATCTTCTTCCCTGGAAAAAGATGCTCATTCTCGCTGGGTAAGTTATTTTTGGTTGCATACCAAGTTCCTTAGCCTTTCGGAATATCATATTCCAGGCCCTTCGATCTTTTAATGTGGATGCTGCCAGATCCTGGGTGATCCTTATTGTGGTTCCTTGATACTTGAATTGGGTTTTTCTAGCCGCTTGCAATATTTTTTCTTTCACCTGAGGGTTCTGGCATTTGGCCACTATATTCCTTGGTGTTTTGATTTTAGGATCCCTTTCAGTGGGTGATCGATGAATCCTTTCAATGTTTATTTTTTCCTCTGTTCCTATGACTTCTGGGCAGTTCTCTTTGATAATTTCCTGGAAGACAGTGTCCAGGCTCTTTTTTTCATCATGTTTTTCTGGGAGTCCAATGATTCTCAGATTGTCTCTCCTGGATCTGTTTTCCAGGTCTGTTGTCTTCCCCAGAAGGTATTTCACATTTTTCTCCATTGTTTGATTTTTTTGGATTTGCTTGACTGATTCTTCTTGTCTCCTCGAGTCATTCAATTCCACTTGTTCAATTCTGATTTTCAGTGAAGTATTCTCTTCACTCACTTTTTTAAAATCTTTCTCTAATTGTCCAATTGAGTTCTTTTGTTCTGTGGAATTTTTTTCCATTTCGCCAATTTTGTTTTTTAGAGAGCTGTTTTCTGTTTCCAGTTCACTAATCCTATTTTTCAAGGATTTTACTTCTTTATCCACTCTCTCTTTAACTTTCTCCAGACTCTTTTCCCATTTTTCTTCTAGCTCCCTTGTGAGAGCCTTTTTAATCACTTCTATGAGGTTCATCTGTGCTGAGGAACAGCCGATCTCCTCCTTTGGGGAATCACCTGGGGACTGCCTGTTTTTAGTCTCCTCAGGATTTAGAGTCTGCTCTCTATCTGTATAGAAGCTGTCAAGGGTTAAAGTCCTCTTCAGCTTCTTGCTCATTCTGTCTATTAATCAGAGATAAACTACCAAAGAAAAACAGAAAAAAACTGGAGTCTTTCTTTGGGGGGGGGCTGGGTGTGTTATCGAGCTTCCTCTACAGACTGCAGGTGGCAGCAGTGAGGCACTAGCAGGACTGTGCTGCGCCTGCGCTCTGAGATCCCAAAGCGTGCTGAGTCACTGAGGGGGGGGAAGGGGGGGGGGGCCAGGTCCTGAGAGACTCCAGCTGTTTGCGGTTGTATTCTTCAGCCCCGGTGTTTTTAGCTTCTCTGCTGGGCTGTTGACTTGCTGCCGGAGGAAATTATCCAAACCTGTAGCGAAGCTCTCCCCGCAGAAACGGCTACGATCACTCTCCACCCCCTCTCCAGTCTGCTCCCGTGCTCTCACTGCTGCTGCCCGCCGCCTGCGCCCGATCTAAAACCGCCCCAGCCCTCCAGTAAAGACAGACCTTTCTTGGCGGATCTCAAGGATGGCTTCTCTTGGTAACTATTTGTGGGTTTTTTTCAGTCAAGCATTGATTCAGAGGCTTGTAATGAAGTGGATAGTGAGAGAAAGCGCGGAGCTTATGCAACTGTGAGCCTCCTCTCCGCCATCTTAACCGGAAGTCTAGTTATTTTCTTTAGACAGAGAAGTCTCATTTTTTTTTTTTTTGTCCACATTCATCAGAAATTCCTCTATTTCTCTAATTCTGTTACTCTTTTCTGTACGTTTCCTAAACTTATTCTATCTTCCTTATGGAGAAATAGCAAGAACTAATCCCAGTGTTCTAGGTTTTAGACATATTGTGGTTTTGTATAAAACAATTTTTCTAAAATTTGCCATAATCATAAAACTTTATTGCTATTATGTTTACATTAAACCTTCTGTTTAACCTAAATATTTGGAAAATGGGAAAAATATGCAGAATATTAATACATCAGTGAAGTAGGAATGTAGGAATGTGGGAAAATTCCATAAACTTACCTAAAAATTGAGGATCATAATATTTGTAATACCTACCTCTAATTGGGACATTAATAACTACTGGTATACTTTTCAAGTGCTTTTATTCACTATGAATGGATTATAGTCAGTTAACAGTTACAGTCAAAGTTTTCAAAAATGGATTTTTGAAATAACCTTTTAAAAGATAACATTGGTTTCTTTCCTTGAAAATAGGGAAAATAACTTTTTTAAAAAGAAATTTAAAGCCAGGGAAGACAACAATGAACTTTGTTAAGATTAATACTTTTTTCAAATTAATCATTATTGTCTGTTTTATTTAATTTTCTGGTGAATGAATACACACTTTTTTTTTTTTAAAATAAAGAGTACTTAATTAATTCCTTGATTTAAAACATATTGAACTAAGCAGACAAATAACTGCAGAAGAAATGGTAAGAAAAATGATTCTAAAAATGTTATGGGCTTTTTACATACTGCTTTACTTACCTCCAAAGAGATGGAATGCTTTTCTACAATTTGGAAGGGGCCATTTTGCTGAATTGGATTTCTGAAAGCTTTGCTTTATTTTCAAGTATTCCTTAGTAAAGTATGTTTTTGTAGCATTGTTCAGATCTAAAATGGAAGAAAATTAAGATTTTAAAGCACAAATTTAAGCAAGGTATAGTGCTTATATGATCATAAAGATAAAATTTTTAAATATCATGGTCATGTTTTCAGATCTTTTTCAAAGAGTAAAAGTCATAATCAATTTTTTCTTCTCACACGAAAGATAAATTTCCCAAATGTCCTATATGATCTGTCTTTAGAAAACCTTCAAGCCTTAATTCCACTACTAAGAAAACAACAATAACAATAATAACAACTCTTAGAATGACTTTTCCACACTTTCTTCTGCTTCATTTCATTTATCAAATATATGTTGAGACCTCAGCATATATGTAGTAACTATATTGATTCTTTGGGGAAATACAAAAAAACAGAAAGACCTTGAACTGTTATTTAGGAATTCACAACTTAGTAGGAAAAGCTAAAAACAAACAAACAAACAAACAAAAACAAGTTGAGCTCAATTATGAAAAAATGTGCTAGAAACTGTGGTATACCTCAGGTGTGAAGAGACAATCAGTAATTGAGTTGGGATAAGGTCATTTCAGGAAGTTTTGTGGAAGGGATGAATTCATATTTTGGTCTTGAGGGAGGTGATTGGTTGAAGAAATTCTCCTTTGTCTTACCCAACCCACATTACTATAATAACAAAGGCACAAAATAGAAGGTAAATATCATAGCCAAGATTCTGAGGAATTAGCTCATGTCAATTTTAGAGGCTGTGTTGTATTCCCTTCCCCAACAAAAAAAGAGGCCAGGATAAAAAGGCAGAAAAATGGTAATGCTGAGCAGACAACTAATAAAGAACTTTGATTGCTTCACCTATGAGAAGTAATCAAACTTAATCATTGTATTCTTTTGGTTGTTGTCCCTCATTCTTAAAGAGGACCAAAATGACATCATTAGGGTCAACATAGAGAATATCTGACTCTCTCCTCTATGCCTTCCCCCTCTTTCTCCTTTTCTCTCTCTATTCTTTTTCTTTCTCCCCACTTTGGCACTTCTCAAACTCTTTTAACCCAGAACTCCCTATTTCTAACTTGTGTCTAGCCATTAAAAAAAAAGTACCTAAAATTATACTCATTTTAATAAATAACTCAAATACCAATTTTCCCCTAATTCTCCTGACATCCCAGTTGAAACTGACTTTTTCTCCTCTGAACTTACTGTATCATACTTTATATCATGATTATTTGCAGACAGTATGTAGAGCTTGGCTCCCCTACTAACTATATGGTAAATTCTTTAAAGGCAAGAACTATGTAAATTGCTTTTGTATCCACCATAGTACCTTATATGTTTTGTATAAACAAAACACTTAAAGCAACTTGTTACATGTTGACTAAATAAAATGGGGAAAAAACAAAATGCTATGCAAACTAAGAAAACAAGAGTATGATACAGTGAAAAGAACATTGTATCTGAAATATGAAGATCTTACTACAAAATCCTAGTGATGCTCCTAGTACCTAGGTAATTTTGAGTAGCTCACATCAACTTTCTAGATGTCTCTTGTTCCATTGGTAAAATAATAATGTTGGATTAGAGGAACTTTTAGGTCCCCTCTGGTCTTTGAAAGGTTTGATTCTATGAACTTTATTTGTATGTTTAACTTGGAAATCTTCCTAAATCTTAATCCTTGATTCATAAATGAGGGACTGAAGTACAAAGATGAACTAAGAATGATTTGTAAAGCTGATATATTTTTATAGTTGTACATTGTAGTACTGTCAGCTTAGGTTAAAAAGACAGTCTATAAAGGCCAAAAATACAAAGGAATTGATGGGAGTTATTAGTGACTAATTTTGCTAGGGATTTAAGCAAAGGCCTACAATTTAAAATTACTGGCAAAAATTTTATTTTAAGGTTCCAAGCCATATTCTAAAATTTTGTCTGCAAATGACAATACACAGTGTTAACTTCTCAATGATTAAACTTATCTTTTGTTTCCTTAGTTAAAATCCTATATTGCCCATGCAATCAAATCAGTATTTATTAGGCTACTTTACTACACTGGTACACTACTGTATGTCCAGGCACTGTGTTAAGTGTTGGAATTACAAAGAAAGGGAGTACAAAATAGTTCCTTCTCTCAAGGCTCACAGTTTTGTTTTTTACACTTAATAGCATTTTTTCAAATTATATGAAACAGTATCTTCCAAAACTTATTTAAGATTGAGTACTATTTTTTTCTTCCTTCCTCTTTTCTTCCCCACTCCCCAAGACAACAAGCAATCTGTTATGGATTATATATGTACAATCAATTTAAGCATATTTCCACATTAGCCATGCTGTGAAAGTATCAGAAAAGGGAAAAGCCACAAGACCAAAAAAAAAATGTTAAAAGAGTGAAAATAGTACACTTCAATCTGCATTCAGAATCCTTGCTTGTTTGTCTGGATGTGGATAGTATTTTCCATCATGAATCTTTTGAAATTGTCTATGGTCATTTTATTACTGAGAAGAGCTCATAATAATTATTGCTCAATGTTACTGTTTTAGTACTTCTCACTTCACTCAGTAACAGTCCATGTAAGTCTAAGTTTCTTCTTACATTCTCCTGCTGATAACTTCTAATAAAACAATATTATTCCATTATATTCATATACCACAACTTTAATAATTCCCTAATTGATGGATATACCCAGGATTTCCTATTATTTTTCACCACAAAAAGAGTTGCTATTAATGTTTTTGTAAATCTAAATCCTTTCCTTCTTTTTATTATCTCTAGGATACAGATAGATTAAAGATATACAAAGTTTGATCGCCCTTTGGGCCTAATTCCAAATTATTCTCCAGAATGATTGGAAAAGTTCACAATTCCACCAACAATGCAATAGTATCCCAATTTTTCTACTTTCTCTATAACATTTATAATTTTTTCCTGTTATATGATCTAATATGATAGGGTGGTACTTCAGTTATTTTAATTTGTACTTCTGTAATGAAATGTTTTTTGAATACTTCTTCATATCCCTATATTATATGTAGCTTTGATTTCTTCATCTGAAAACTGCCTGTTCATATCCCTTACTATATATCAATTGGAAAATTGCTTATATTCTTATCAATTTTATTCAGTCCTCTATATATCTGAGAAATGAAGTTTCTATTACAGATAAAGATTGCATCTCGTTTTTCTACTTTCCTTCTAATCTTGTTTGTATTGATTTTGTCTATTTTTTAAAAATTTTACATAATAAAAGTTATCTATTTTGCATTTTGTAATGCTCTCTATCTCTTGTTTGGCCATGAATTCTTTCCTTCTCCATAGATCTGACAAGTATATTATTTCTTGCTCTTCTAATTTGATTATGATGTCGTCCTTTATGTCTAGATCATGCACACATTTTGACCTTATCTTGGTACATAGTGAGATAGTTGTTGGCCTATACCTATTTTGTGTTCTATTGTTCTCCAGTTTTCTTAAATAATGAATTCTTATCCCAATAGCTGGGGTCTTTGGGTTTATCAAGCACCAGGTTACTATGGTGACCTATATACCAAATCTGTTCTACTGATCTATCACTCTATTTTTAAGTCAAATATTAGATAGGTTTTTTTCTTTGGATGAGGTAATTGGGGGTCACACAGCTAGGAAGTGTTAAAGTCTGAGACCAGATTTGAACTCAGGTCCTCCTGACTTCAGGGCTGATGCTCAATCCATTGTACCACCTAGCTGCCCCCTAAATATCAGATAGTTTTGATACTTACTCCTTATAATATAGTTTGAGATTTGGTATTGCTAGGCTACTTTCCTTTGTTCATAAGTGTCATTAATTTACTTGATATTCTTGACTTTTTTTGTTTTCCTTATTGTCTCAATTTCTTTGATTTCTTTTTCTTCTCACTGCTATTTCAAATACATATAGTACTTTACCATGTTGAATAGCAGTGATGATATGCCCACTGCACTGGGATTAGCCCAGTCTACTCATGTCTATTGTTGCCTGGCTTCCTGAGCTGACAGTTTACCTGTTCTACTAGAACTGAAGGCTCTACTCCTATTGAGCCAAGACCTATGGGTCTTTGTTTCTGATCTATGCAAGGCTTGCCAGGACACTATCTGTGTTGAGAGGTATTTCCCTTTTCATTCAAGGAAGGCTGATTTTTTTCTGAAATTATTACAAGCCATCTTAAGCTGAAAAATTGTATCATTCCAACTTTTTGTAGTTTTTGTTACTCCAGAATCTCATCAGAGCCTTTATTTAATGTTATTTTGAAGGGAAATTGGGGAGAACTCAGGCAACTTCCTGGCTTCTCTGTGCCATCTTGGCTTTGCCAGAATGCTTCTTTTATATGACTACATTTGAACTAAAAATTGCAGACTATATTACTTAAAGGTAGCTAGTTGGTGTAAAAGAAAGCTGGGCGTAGAATTAGGAAGACCTGAGTTAAATCTGGTCTTAAGACATTTATTAGCTGTGTGACCCAGGCAAATTACTTAACTCTGTTTGCCTCAGTTTCTTTATTTGTAAAATTAGCTAGAGAAGGAAATGGCAAATCATCCTAGTATCTTTGCCAAGAAAACTCCAAATGGGGTCACAATGACTTGGACATCACTGAAATGACTGGACAATAATATAGGACACTGAAAAAGTCTATAATATTCCATTTTTCAAAATCTGTAGCAAGATAACTTCTAACAGCACACCTAAGGAGACACACAAGAATTTTTAATGTGAACCCATTATTTTACAATGGACTTGTGATTATTTTTTTTCCTTTTGAGAGGGAGGTTCTTAACCTTTTGAATGTATTATTGGAATCATGTAAGCATCAATCTAAATTGTGATTAAACTGAATGTACAGTATCAACACTGAAATGTTGCATAACTATGTAAGAGAGGTTCTTAACTTTTTTGTATTATGAATCCTTTTGGCAGTCAGGTAAAGCCTTTTCTGAATAATATTTTAAAATAACTGAAGAAAATGCTAAATTTCACTTAGAAGTCAGTAAAAATGAAGATATGATTTTTTTTTTTAAAGAGGAAACTAGATAGAGCAAAGAATGAAATTCTAGGCCCAGAGTTAGGAAGACCCGAATTCATATCTGGTCTCAGACATGTACTAGTTATGAGACTGACCAAGTCACTTTCCTCAACTTTAAAAGGGGGATGATAATAACACCTACCTCATCTGGTTGTGTTGGGGATCAAATAAGTTAATTTAAAAATTTTTTTTAAACTTAATTGCAAAAATAAGAAAGAACAAAAGTAGAAAAAGAAAGATGGAAATAAGAAAAAAAAATACATTGTTAAGTACCCAGTAGAACATCAGGGAAAATTTAAAATATGTAACAATAAATTCCCATTTCAGGGAAACACATATAATTATAGAAGATATGTTAATATTTGTATAGTGCTTAGTAGAGGACTTGGCATATATAAGCTCTATATAAATATGATAGGTAAACTATTACTTCTATTCTTTCTCCTACTATAACTAACAGCACAACCATTAAGGATAATAACTATTATACTAACAATGATAGTGATGATGATTATAATTATTATCACCATTATTATGCTTTTTTATTTCTTTTTATTTATTGGGGGGTATTTCCTTTTCTCCATTATTATTAATATTCTGATCCAAGTTCATGGATTCCCTTTAATTACTGCACAAATTGTGCAGAGACACAGTACAAAACAGTGTTATATCTGTATATAATAAATATTCAGATGTTATTGTTTATGTAATAATCATAAATTATATTTAAAAACTATAGGATATTAAGGATCATATATTTACTTATAAAACCTGAAATGGAATGGTTACACATGATTATGTTTCATGTATTAATTCTCTGATATTGCTCCTATCACCATAATAGCATAGGCCATAGGATTTTTTTCTTTCTAATAAACAGAACTAGAAGTCCTTTATTATTTCACATCATACTCTCAAAAAAACCATATTGTAACCACATGGATATAGTTTAACCTGAATATAATCTCTTTCAATAAATACTTAATAGAGAGTTTGTGTAAATTTCAGAGAGGTTTCTAAATTTGGATGGAGAAAAAAAAAACCCTTACCATTTCCCAACTCAAAAATACAATCCCACAACACAAAAAAAGGTTAAGAATGATTTCTATATAGATTACTTCAGTTTTAGAAGTATGAATTAAACTTCGTAATGATTTTAGTTCAATATTTAAATACATGATTTAAAATTAGATTAGAATTATTTTAAAAAAGAACTGCAATCTTGTATAATTCTAATATGTTACTCTGTTGTAGTGAAAATATCTTAGCACTTAATTCATGTGTTGTGAAAAATAAAGTAATATTTGTAAAAAGTACTTAGCATGGTGATAAGCATAGTAAATACTACATACAAGTTTATTGCCTTTATTTCCTTTGCTTTCATTTTTAACTTTTTGATAGTACAGGCCTTGTTTTCCCATTTTATTTTTCAATAGTTTTTTTTTTTTTTTGCCAGCCTTCTTCATATCAATTTTCTTCCACTATAACCTTTTAAAGTCATATAAGACAAAATAGGTTATGTTTATAAAGTAAATTAATATATAAATAAGAAAAACTGTTTTGAAAAGACCATGATAAGATGAGAACAAAATAATTGTTAACTAATATTGAACATGTTTTAGTTGGTATAGCATTTCTGACGGCAGCTTTAAATCTCTTACATATATCTCTTTTGTAATGAATTTATTTATTATGAATAACCTGACACTTGGATGATAGGTCTTAGTTCATCAAAACTAAGTTCTATTATACTAGCAAATTTTAATTAACATTTTTTCCCAAGTTTACACTGACACCTACGTCAATACTTTCATTAGAGGTGAACTTTCCATGGTGACCCAGAGTACTTCCGATCACAAAAAGAGGAAATTCTGATCAAAACAAGAGATAAGGTTTCCCCTCTATTCAGCCTATTTCCACTGACATCAGCTGGCATTTTTCATGCAGTCAGAAGAGAAGAGGAAGACAGAGCTCCAAGTAATGTAACAAGATTTATTCATTTTTTTTTCTCTTTGACCTGCTGTTTTCTATGTTGTGTGATACATAATGTTTCATTTGCCAGAAATGGAATTTATAAAACCCAAACAGGCCAAGCAAGAAACTTATAATTTTTCGATAAACAACACAAACAGATGATTTCCCTGAAAAAAGTTTGATAATGTTCTTTTTTTTTTTTGGATAATGTTCTTTAAAACAACCATGGGTCTGACCTGGAGTACATAAAATATTCTTGCTATTCTATTTTAATGGGAATTGTGAATGCTCTTTTATATGCAGTACATGATTTAAGAAGATTATGGTATAATATGGAGCATTTACAGAAAAGATGCTACAGAATGCCTACTATACAAACCTGAGAATCAGGGCTCAAGTCAATCAGGACTATTAGTATAAAATAAGAAAATCTGGCAAAAATTGACCAAGAACAAACCTTTCACAGCTGATAATGAATCTGGTGGACATCATCTTTTAATGTACCTTTTAGCTTCCACATTATACTCAAAAATGGTCTTCTACCTCAGATTTTCTAGCTGCATTCATTTCACTTAATGTATTGATTTTATTAATTCTATTTTATTATGTACCCAAGGCTACTGTATCATCTAAAATGCTTCCTATTTCATTGTCTTGGCACCTGTGAAATACACAGAAATCTGGTCTTGGGAAAGTTCAGAAAACATTTTCATTTAAGGATTTAGAAAATAACGATGCAAAATCTGTAGGATGTGTTTTCTGATAGAATGTTAAAAGACAGTCCCCTTTATGTAATGATGAGCTTTGTGTTTGAAATAAAAACAACTTCATTCACTAACCATCCATTTTGTCTATCATGTGGTAGGCAGAGAGAAGATATTGATCCTCGTATACTGGGAATAAAAATTAAAAACAAACAGAGAGAGAAGATACTGATTCCTATATATTGGGGAGTAAAAATAAAAACAAACAAAAACCCCCAAACTTAATGAGATTAATTTATTTTGGGGATTTTTTTTCCTATCATCAGCTTTTGTTGGAAAATCGTGTCATATTATTTTATCTGTGTACATAGTAAAGCGTAAAACGGAGAACACTGGTTGGCCTACCTCACAAAGATTTAGAGATGATTTAGTAACAAAAAGACACTGCACATGCCAAGGACACTTTCTGTTAAGTGATTACTAATGAATGTTGTATCCGCTTTAACATAAAATTGAAAAAACAAGTGAATGAGTATCTGCTATTTTTGGAACTTTTCTATTTATTTCACAGAAGAACTAGGAAAAGACTGACATTTTTCAAGCAGTTTAATTTCCACAGAAATAGCATAAAAGAAACTGAATGAATATGCTACATCCCCTTCCCACAACACAATTCTTATATTTAGTAGATATTAGTATCTACTCAATACATCTGATCTTAAACCTCACTCAAAAATTGTCAGTGACTACTTATCATTATAGTTAACTAGTAGTTCTTCTTTGGCATTCAAAGCCAAAGAAATTCAAGGTTTGACCTACCTTTTCTTTCATTATTTCTCTTTATACAGATCATATTTCAGGCATATTTGAATATAAAACAAAGATTTCCTCATGTGTCATTTACAATTTTCCCTCTATCTGAAATAATCTTCCTTTTCTCTAGAATAGTTCTAATAATCTTAAATTTCTTCCTAGCCTTCAAATCCTAATTACATTGCCACTTCCATCATAGTCTTCATAATTTCCCCAAGTTAGGAATGACCTCTTTTCTCCTTTGAACTAACATGGTAGGTTATATGTTTAATGGTACATTGATGATATATTGTACATTAGTATATATGTGTATGTTATTTGTGTAAAAAAGAGGCAGTGTGGAATAGTGACTAGAAGGTTGGATTAAGAATTAGGAAGGCCTGGGTTCAGATCCCATCTCAAGCACTCACTATTGGTGTGACCCTGAATAAATCATTTTACAATTTCCTCATTTGTAAAGTGAAAGGACTGAAGTTGATAGCCTTTAAAGTCCCTCTTATGATTCTTTATGCCAATGGGATCAAACTCAATTTAAACTATGTTGTATTTTTATTTATTTTGTTAAATATTTTCCAATTACATTTTAATCTGGCTCTGGCTAGATCAGGTAGTGGCTATGTGAGTAGAGAGATTGTTGAATGAGAGAAATGTTGTGTAGGTGGAAATACTAAGATATATATGGGGTTAGAGAAAATGAGGAATCAAAGATATTGCTGATGTTATGAACCTGGAAGAGTATAATAATAGTCCCTCCAACATAAATATGAAAATCTGGAGGGAGGTGAGTTTTAGAGTGAAAGAAAATGTGTTCTGCTTTGGATTTGCTGAGTGTGAGGTATGTCCAGAAATTGCAATCTGAATTATCCAATAGATAATTGGTGCTATTGAGGCTCAGGGGAAAAATTCGCTCAGGGGAAAAATTCGCTCTGGATCTATAGTTCTGAGCCATTTGCATATAGATGATATGCTCAGGAGTTGTCAGGACAGAAAGTATAGACAGAGAAGAGAAGAAGGTTCAGAGCTGAGCCTTAGGGGGAATGCCCACAGGGCACATTATAAAGATGAATAGCAAAGGAGGCTAAGGAGTGCTTAGAGAGGTAGGAGATCAAGGAGAAAACATTTTCACAAAATTTGAGAGTGAAGAGAGTATGAGAGCATTGGCAACAGTGTAAAATGCAGCAGAGTACTCAAAAAGGATGAAGTCCAAGAAAATCTATCTAGCAATTAAAACCTCTTTGGAAACATTAGAAAGAACAATTTCAGTTGCAATGATGAGGTCAGAGGGCTGAGGAAGGCATTGGAAGAGAGGAAATAGAGGCACCAAGTGTAGCAACAGAATTTTTTCAAGAAAGTTGGCAGAATGGGAGTAGAGGGAGGTAAGATGAGACATAAGACAAGAGTTTGAAGGAATGATAGGATCTAGTGAAGGTTTTTATTTTTCAGGATTGAGAGACTTAGGCAAGTCTGAAAGCAACAGAGAAAGGGAAGAGAAGTATGAGAAAAAGACAGAGAGAAAGACACACAGAGATAACTCGTGTGAAAGGGTATGATCATATTGATTCATATTGAGAGCAGAATTCAGAGGGACTTTCAAAATCACTGATTATAAAATCTCTTAAATAAACAGAAAAGAAAAATGAGGTCTAGAGAGATTACATGGCTTCTACAAAGCTAAAGAATTAGCAAGGAGTAGAATTAGGGTTGACATTCTGGTCTTTTGACTCTAAATTTGTATTATCTGTTTTTATCCTGCTTAGGATTCAATTATTCAGAGTTTCATTAGATAAGAATGTCTACCAAATTTTAATGTGAGACTAATGATAAATTCTAAACGTCTATTAAGTTAAGATTTATTTAATGTCCTGCTTACTTTTTAATTTGCTGGCTCCAAATCTTTTTTACAATCAACATTATGTATATATTTTGAGAGAAAGAAAGGCAGATTTTCAAGTGCCTATTTTATACCAGAGAAGGTGTTAGCACTTTATTTATATTATCTCCTTTGACTCTCACAACCACCTGTCATTCCCATTTTACAGATGAGGAAACCAAGGTAAACAAAGGTTAATTAACTTGCTCAGTATCACAGGAAATGATGAGCATGTTGAGGGGGGAAAAAAGCATGGAAAAAATTGCAGAAAATAATAAAAGAGTGAAATGAGCAGAACCAAGAGAATATTTTATACAGTAACAGCAATAGTTTGAAGAATAACTGAATGGCTAAATTATTTTGAGTGTTATAAATATTCAAATCAACCACAAACGATCTGTGAGAAAAAGCTATCTACCTCCAGAGAAAGAATTGATAAATATAAGTATACACAGTATATTTGGATTTTTGTAAAATAATTGGGATTAAGTGACTTCTCAAGTTAATTGGGATTAACTCTTAATAAGAGTTAAGTCTCAGGTCCTCCTGACTCCAGGGCTGGTGCTCTATCCACTGCTCCATCTAGCTGCCCCATCATATGTTTTTTTTTTTTTTTTTAATAAAATATGGGGTGGGGAAAGAGGGTTGAGTTCAGATCTAAAAGTTAACAAAATAAAAAAAAAATAAACACCTTCCTTCATTTAACACAGATACTGTCTATTGATTCTGAACTTAGACCTCCAGGTCCACCTCTCTATTCACTGTGCCACTATCCACTGCCTGACATGATACAGATGAAATATATGTGGGATTTAAGTGAGGAAGACTTGAGTTCAAATACCACTTAACTGTGTGACCTTAATCAAGTCACTTGGTCTTTACTTAGTTATAGTTGATAGATGCCTTGTTCTATCTTGTTAGATGGAGGTCTCAAACTGATGAAAATGTAGTCCCTTCATGTATTCAAGACATTTTAAACCAGGAAACTGATTCACAGAATCCATGATTTAACATAACTTAGATATGTCTTTGAGATGATAAATATAATGGAAGTTCAACTCAATTTTGGGATACCAACTTGGACCTGTACTGTCATGCCTGGTACATCTAGCTGGCTCATGCTTCTCTCATTATTTTCCTGACACTATTGCTATACCACCTTCTAAACAGGATTCAACTGAGTTTGCACCTGGGGACAGCTGACCAATTTAGTTTTGATATTCCTGTAGTGGGCCTATGTTGATCTTATTGGTAAGAAGCCATTATATCTTCTTCCTAAGTCCAAATTCCTAACCATGCTTCACCTTATCCCAGTTATCATCTGTTTGCTACACCTCTTTGCTGCTGATTTACGATTTTAGAGACCGTGTCCCCTCTCTTCCCATTTCTACCCCTTCCTCTGGGAAATTAATGCTTATCATTGTTTCTAGAAAGATAAGGGGCTGTGGTTGTCATTGACTTGAATGCCTGTCATTACATTTAAGTAAAAGGAATTAAATTTTGGTTTTTAAAAAGAATCACAGTCCCTAGAAAAATGAGCAAGTGTCCTGCATAATAAATAAAACAACTCAGACTAAGTGATACTTTAAGTAACTAAACAACTCATTTTATAATAATGAAAGCATATAAGCAAGTCCTTTTGTAGCATGTAAATCTGAATCTGTAAATAAGGTACTGATAGATTAAAATTTTATATGGTAATTATATAAAACTACCCAGTATGTACTACTTTCAAGAATTTTTCTTCTCTTATAATGTATAAAACATTTTAAAATTTATATATATATATAATATGTATATTCATGTATACGAGAATACTCTAATAGGGGTTAAACAAAAAAGGAAAGTTACCTGTCTGGAAAAAGACTCTAGAAATGATTGTCCGACACAATGGACAGGGTGTGCTCGTTGGGTTGTCTTTGGCCAGGGTCCGGAGGCAAGGTTCACAGAAGATGTGGTGGCAAGGGTAGCACATATATGGGTTGAAATAAACATCCAGACACACGGCACAGATATAGCTTTCCTTTTCTTCTGTACATTCATTGTCATCATCTGTACTCACATCATTATTCAAAGTCTATGAAACAAAAATACAAAAAGGCCAAGCTCTTCACATAAGCATAAAAGATGTTAAGGATCACTATGGAAAGTGGAGGTTTTCTATAATATCAATGAATAGCCCTTGTAATTAATAAGATCTGCAATGTTTCTAGAAAATATCAGAAATGGTAGAAATATTTTCACAGAAAAGAGGGAAAACTGATATAGTACATGGAACTTAGATACCTAAACAACAAAATTATCTGGATAGCATGAAAACATGTATAAACAAATATGGAGCTAAAAAATATGCATGCTCATATGAATACTTATGTTTCTAATCAAACAACTAACTTTTTTTTCAACAATTCTTAGCAATCATGAGTATAACAAAAAAATTCTTTTAATTTAGCTGAAGTCTATTCAGATTTACCTACTGTCAGAAGGATATGAGGACACAGCACTTTCTTTTGCATCTCTCTGATACTTAACTGTCAAAATTTTATTTATTTGTATCTGTCTGTTACCCACCTTCTATAATCTAATCTCTAAGAGGATTAGGATATTGTCCATTATTTAAACTTTGCGTCTCTCCATATCTAGTATTGGTTGCTTAATAAATACTTTAAAAATGTGAATTAAATTAGCAGTCTGGTCTCCTAAATAAGAAGGCCCCCTATCCTACAAAGACACCTCTATTTTACAATTGCATATCCAGAAGGGGGGCAAGAGAATACAAGATAGTAGCAAAGACTGAATGGTTTTGTGGTCTGGAAGCTATGCTGCTGGTATCTCATCAGATATGAAAATCTATGATCTTTTTGAGCCTTTTCCCTACCCCAGATTCAGCGGCTTATCATGTTGAGAATGTTTCAAGAATGGCAGGCATTTTTTGGCTTAACCAGGCTAAACACAAAATTCAAGAAAAGCTACTAGAAGTTTGTTCTTTCTTCCCAGGCCCATATATTGAAGATAAATGGGAATGAATGGAGAATAATCCAAAATGTTAGAATGTTTTGTTCGTGATAATTGTATGAGGAGTTAATTTGAAATGCAAGGTGAGGGGGAGGAAGGTACAATTATAAAAGTAAGATTCATGTCAGAGATATGCCTCATTAGTTATTTAGTAACTAATTATTCAGTTTATGAATTATCCACATGCTTTTCCCTTCCTCTTTGTCTTTCTCTGGTTATCAGTTTATTACTGCCCGCTCTTCTCCTACTCCCCTTTGCAAACAGTACTCTTCATCAGGGTATCAGTGTGAAAGAGAAAAAGGAAAACCATAAATGTGCTGTTCATTAGATCTGTTCATTAAATCATACTAAGTAATAGGATTTCTTTCCTTCTTTCTTTCATTTTTTTTTTTTTTGCATATGCCAATTATTATTTAGGATAACCAAAATTCCAAAGGAAAAAAGCAACCCTGTACACCTCTGATAACTTAGCATGCCCACACTGGTAATATTTAATAAAAATAGTAATTAATAGTGAAGATGAATAATTTAATTAGCCTAAGCTATGACTGTTCAATAAAAATTATTTATCACACAATGATAAAAATGATTGGATAATATGTTGGGTATTAAAATCCTTGCATTTTAATTTGACTTTCAGGAACAAACTAGTTTGCAAACCCAAGGAAATCTTTACTATAATAATAATAATAGTAATTATTATTATTATTAAAGCTTTTTATTTTCAAAACATATGCATGAATAATTTTTCAACATTGACCTTTGCAAAACCTTGTGTTCCAAATTTTCCTTCTCCCTCCTTGAGAAGGCAAGAGATTTGGTATCAACCATATATGAGAAGTTATGCAATCAATTACATGTGAAAATTCATATTTCTAGATTAGCCACAATGCAAAAGAAAACACAAGACACAAAAAAGGAAACATGAAATTTAAAAAGTATGTTTTATCTGTATTCAGAGTTCATCAATTTTCTTTCTGGAGGATAACATTATTCATCTAGAATTCTTTGTATTTGTCTCAGATTATTATCCTGTTTAGAGTAGCTAAGATTTTCACAGTAGATCCCCCTTATATTATTATTGTTTTGGTGTACAATATTCTCCTGGTTCTTTTCATTTCACTTTTCATGAGTTCATATATGCCTTCCCAATTCTTTCTGAAACTATCCTGCTTGTCATTTCTTATAGCACAATAGTATTCCATCAGAATCCAACATCTTTAGCCATTCTCCAACTGATGGACCTTTCCTCAATTTTCAATTGTTTGATACAACAAAAAGAACTGCTATATTTTTGTACAAATACATTTTCTATCTCATTTCTTTGGATTATAAACCTAAAAAGTGATATTTATTGTTAAGTCAAAGGGTATTATGGACACTTTAAACATACTTCCAAATTGTTCTCCAGAATTGTCAGACTAGTACACCACTCTATTAGTAGTTCAATAATGTACTTATTTCCCCCTCAGCATTTAGCATTTGTAATTTTCCTTTTCTGTCTTGTTAGGTAATCTGATAAATGTGAGGTGATATTTCAGAGTTATTTTAATTTGTGATTTAAATTAGTGATTTAATCAATAGTGATTTAAAGCATTTTATATGATTATAGATAGCTTTAATTTCTTTATCTAAAAACTACTTGTTCATTTCCTTTGACCCCTTTTCAAGTGAGAAATAGCTCTTATTTTCACAAATTTGGCTACTTCTCTAAATATTTGAGAAACCACACCTTTAACAGAGAAATTTGCTGCAAAATTCTCACCAAGTTTTTGACTTTCCTTCTAACTGTAGTCATATTCACTTTGTGCAAATGCTTTTGAATTTCATACAGTCAAAATTATTCATTTTACTTTTCATGATCCTCTCTCTTATTTGGTCATAAACTCTTCCCTTATTTTTCCATGCTTACCTAGTTTACTTATGTCACCCTTTATGTCTAAATCACTTAACCATTTTGACCTTATCTTGGCATATGTGTGAGATATCAGTCTATGTCTAGTTTCTGCCCTTTATTACATGTAATTTTTATTGCATCATGATCTGAAAAGACTTCATTTAGTATTTATGTCTTTCTGCATTTGGTTGTGAAGTTTTGTGCAGGTTCCATGTACAGCTAAAGAAAAAGGTATTCCTTTCTATTACCATTCAATTTTCTCCAGAGGTCTATCATAGCTAACTTTTCTAAAAAATCTATTCATCTGAACTTTTTTCTTGTTTTATTTAATGATTAGATTTATCTTGTCCTAAGAAGGAAAAGTTGAGGTTTCTCATTGATATTGTTTTGCTAATTCCTTATGTAATTCATTTAACCTTTCCTTTATGAAAAATCTGGATGCTATGTCCTTTGGTATATATATGTTTAGTACTGATATTACTTCTTTGTACTTGTCTATGATACCTTTTAGCAAGACTTGGTTTCCCGCATATCCCTTTTACCTAGGTCTATTTTTGCTTTACTTTGTCTGAGATCATGGTTGCTATATCTGCTTTTTTAAACCTCATCTGAAGCAAAATATATTCTGCACCAGTCCCTGATTTTAACTGTGTGTATCTCTGTTTAAAGTGTGTTTCTTTTTAAAAGACATATTCTTGGATTTTGCTTTGTAATTTTTTATCTACTTCTATTTTATGGGTGGATTCATCCCATTCACAGTTATGTTTGCTAACTGTTCATTTCCCTCCATCCTCCTTTTTACCTGTTCTTTTTTACTCTATCTCTCTAAAATCTGTTTTGTTTCTGGACTACTGCCTTCTTTCTTTCTGCCTTATCTTTAAACTCTGCCTTGCTTCCTCCCTCCCACCTCCCTTTTCTCCTTTCCCTTACCCTTCCTATTTCTTTGCTGGTAAGATAGATTTCTATTGCCAATGAAGTATGTATGTGTATACACACACACACACACACACACACACACGTACGTGTGTGTGTCTATATACCTATAGGCATACTATTGCCTCTTTGAATGAATTTAGATATTTTAAGCATTGCTTCTGACCCATTCCATTTCCCCTTATATTTGAGAATTCTTCCTTGTGCTCCTCTTTTATATGAGTTAATTTTCCCCATTCAGTCTTTCCCTTCCCCCTTTCCTGGGGGTATCTCTCATTTTTGCCTATCCATGTTATTTTTAACAGCATTTTAACAGAACAGACTCAGCCTCATGGCGTCTTTCTATATACAATCCTTCTACCTTCCCTAATAATAAAAAGGATCTTAGAATTTATATGTATCATCTTCTCATACAGAGAAGTAAAGAGTCTTAACCTTACTGAGTGTCTTAGAATTTCTCTTTCATGATTACCTTTTTATTCTTCTCTTGAGTCTTGTATTTGAAGTCTTATTTTTCTATTCAACACTGATCTTTTCACTAGAAATGCTTGAAAAGTCCTCTAGTTCCTTAAATATCTGTTATTTCCTGGTAAAGGATTCTATTCAGTTTTGCTAGGTAGGTTACTTCTACCCAGGGTAGGTGATCCTGATAAAACACTTTTTAGTATCACAACTCAGAGTGCAAGTCTTTTGAGCAAAATTTGATTTCTACATGGCATTATGTGTATTTATATCTACCATAAAAGTAATGCATTCTTGGCACATGTTATAAAATTTTTAAAAGGGGCATACCAGAATAGCTTTTGATATACTTACAATGCTAAAGAACTTTCTTAAAAGTTCCTAGAAAAGATGCTTTTTTATCTTCCTAAGAGTTATCATCCTTCAAAGCATGCTGATCTGAATTTAAAGTTGTTTTCACATCCTTTCAACTGTAAGGATACGAAGATAAAAATTTTACAGAACCTATCCCAGAGCTTAAAGGATAGAGAAAATGATGATGCAACTACCACCTGAAATAGGGTGTTTTTTTCTTCTCTATGTAACCAGAAAACTCAAGCCTACTATCATTCTGTTATCTTCTCACAAGCTAATATGTGAAAGATGGTACTTACATGGCTGCCAGAGATTGACATGGGATTCAACCTACACACCTGAATAAAAACATCTCTTACCTAAAAGCATCTGAGGGAATCAGCTGTATTTTACCTTCCTTTCTTCACCTGAAATCTCACTAGTTGCTTTTTGCTTTCTCCTGATCAATATTTTTACTAATGATTTGATAGATGAAAGAGAGTTTGTTTAAGTCCCTTCAACTCTAAGGTATGAAGCTAAAATTTTTAAAGACTCTCTCCCAGAGCTTGAGAAATAGGGACATTTACGATGCAACTTACTATAAATATATATCAGTTAATAGAGTAGTTTTTTGTTTTTGTTTTTGTTTTTGTTTTTGTTTTTTTTTTTTTTTTTTTACTTTCTCCTGGTCAATATTTTTATTAATGATTTGACGGATGGTGTAAATCACATGATATGACAGTCGCTTTCAGATACTGTACAGACTCATGTTGAATAGAAATGTATTTTGGATAGCTCCAAAAGGTAGAACTAGGAAAATAACAGAAATTAACAGGAAGACAGGTTTTGTCTCACTGTGAAAAACCATTCTGAGTTGTCAAACAAACAAACAAAAAAAACATTGCTTTATAAAAGAATAATTTTGCTATCATTAGATTCCATACAATTGTCATGCTGAATGAGACAAAAATGGTCATTTGCTCCAATATTTTATTCTTAATTTGAAGGACTAACTTTGAGATGGTGGGGAGGCAATTAACATCTGCTCTCCATCCTCCACCAGCCCCCCAGTTAATAGAAATTGCTCTTTAAATGGGTAGTTTGTCAGTATAACAGGCCAACAAAGATGAACCATGAACAAATTTACATATTCTAGCAAAAGTAATTGAATAACATAGGTACAGCTGACATTTTCTAAATCATTTTCACATCTTTGGAAAAATTATACTCATAAAATAAATAATTAAAATAAATGAAAATTATTTTGAAAATATCAATTTATATTTCATCAAAGTGGGAGAAAATACAATAACCAACACTCTATTATTGATGAGTTTTATTTAAAGGATTAAATAGTTTTTAAAGGACTCCTGATGTTAAAATAATTATATAATGAAACAAACAAGGAGGAGCACTATGATATAGTAGAAAGCGATCTAGATTCAGGGTCAGGAAAAACATGAATCTGAATCCCATATTAGAAACTTAATATTAAGCTACAGGACTATGGACAGGATACTTAATTCTTCCAGTTATCATTTTCCTTATGTGTAAGACCTGGATAATGATTGGTGCATATTATATGATCAAAGGTGTAGAGCTGGAAGGGTCTTTCAGAATCATCTAATCCATTTGCCTTGTTTTATAGATAAGAAAACTGAAGCTCAGGGTAATTAAATAATTTGCCCCAGGTTGTATAGGTAGCAAGGGACAGAACTAAGATTTGGACATTAGTGGTATTCTAATTCTACAAGCCTCTTGGCTGTATCACTGATATGTGGATGACTCCAAGATCAATTATCTTTCCAGTGAACCATGTTTGCTGCTACTGCATCAATATGTTGTGAAGAAAATGCTCTCCTCATCATTAAGAAAAAATGAAAAAAAGAGTAAAGAAATAAAATTTAAAAAAAGAAGAGAACATTGTCATGTGCTTAATAGAACATTAGGGAGGACTCAAAATACATAACAACAAATTACTTAAGATTAAGTATATATGTTAGTAGAAGAAGTTATATTCATGAATTTTCATTTTTTTTTACTTCCTTGTAAATTCTTTGGTTCTCTGATGTGCCTTATTTATTTTATTCTTTTTTCCCCTTTTCATCCCTCTCATCACATAAGCAATCTACAATTAAGAGATATTTATGTGTGTGTGTATATATGTGTACACATATATACACACACATACACATATATGTAGATATATACATACATATACATGCTCACACACTCACTATCCCTCTCCCCACTTCTTTCCTGCCCCTACTGTCTCTTTAATTAAAATCTGCTCCATAAGTAACCTTGCTATTATTTAATCTTCTTCCAAGGGAAATTTCCCTTGTCTTCTTCCCTCACCTTTTGCTTCCCAACCACCTATCACCCTTCTCCCCTTATTTCTTTACAGATTTTGGAGGGTGCTATACTTTTCATGGTATATTTGTAGTATTGCCTATTTAACCCATTCCCAATATGAGGTTTTCAACATAAGTCTTCCTCCTCTAATGCCTCTGTGTCTATTCTTCCTCTGTACTTCATTTGTATAACATGATTATTTTTACCTTACTCTACTAATCTTTCTTTAGTAGATTATCCTATTGTAGATGTGAATCTTAAACATATAGTATATATATATATATATGTATGTATATATATATACGTATATATGTATATATTAAAATAATTCGTCCATATTTAAACAATTTGTTTATGTTAAGTTCCTTAAAACTGATCTTTCATATTATGTCTTCTATGTTAAACTTTCTGTTAAGTTAGGATTTGGTTGCTAGAAAGTCCTGAAAATTTGCAAGTTTGTTGAATGTCTTTTCTATCTATACAAAATATTCATATATTTAAATAAATATTTATCAATTGTCTATTACATGTCGGGCACTATGCTAAGAACTGAGAATACAAAGAAAGGCAAAAGAGAATCTTTGTTCTCAATAAGTCCATAGTCTAAAATGTAAACAACTATCTACAAATAAGGTATAAGTAGAATAAACTGGAAATAATCAAGAATAAAGGCATTAAAATCAACAAGGAATTGGGAAGGAAGACAAGGAACTCAGGAGGCAAAGATGAAAAGGGAGAGCATTCCAGGCATAGGGGACAGTCAGTGAAAATGTCTAGTGTTGGAAGGAGCTTTATATTCAAAGAACAGCAGGCTAATGTCACTGGCTCACGGAGTATACATATATTTGGTGGAAGAGGAGATTTGAACACCAATTAGAGAAATTTATATTTGATCCTAGAGGTGATATAGAATTACTGGAGTTTGATGAGTATGTGTATGTGGAGGGAGAGAGGTATAGATTTTGGGACAATGGGCAATGACTTGGCCAACACCTGTGGCAAGTCACTTTGAAGATCTCTTTGAAAATTGAGCGGAGAATGGATTGGAGTGAGGAGAGGTTTTTTATAAGCAGAACAACTAGTAGGCTATTTCAAAAGTCTGAGTATGAGGTGCTGAGAGCTTGCACCAGGATCATGGCAGTGTTAGAGGTGGGTGAGAATGGGGCTTATCTACAAAATCTATTTCACAATAGACTTAGATGTCAAAAATGAAAATAAGGAGTTGAGGGTGACACCTAAGTGAGTCTAGAAGGCTGGGAAGTTTGTGATTTCATAAATAGTAATAGGGAAGTCAGGAAGAGGGGATAATGAGGAAAAAATTTTGGATATGTTGAGTTTATGATGTCTATGGAACATCTAGATTGAGATGTCTAATAGAAGTTGGAGATGTAAGAGGTCAGCAGAAAGATTAGGACTGGATAAGTAGATTTGAAAATTGAATGGAGAGAGAAGTAAGTATCAAGGAGAAGAGAGCTAATTAACAAAAACGATTATAAAATAAATTGTGAAGGATGAGGAATAAGAAAAGAAGGGTAGTGAATTTGGAATAATCAGTTTTGGTTGAATAATTTAAGATTAAGAATTTAAGAGATTTAAGAAAAGAGTTGAAAGAAAATGAAATAGAGGTACCTATTTAAATGGATTTAAGGAATTTAGCCACAAAAGAGAGGAGAGATATAGGACAATAGCTAATGGGAATGACTAGTCAAAATGAAGGGTGTCTGAGACGTGGGCTTGTTTGTAGGCAGTAAGGAAGCAGTGAATAGACTGAGAGAGATTGACAATAAATGGGGAGAAACTGGGGATGATAGAAAAGGAAAAGAAGGGATGAAATAGAATCACTTGTGAATGCAGAAGGGTTCGCCTTTGCAAGGAGATAGGCTATCTCATTGTATAAGACAGAAGTAAAGATTAAAATACTTGGTGAGATGGTTAAAAGAGATAGAACTCAATGAATGATGTCAATTTTTTTTTAAAGCAACCATTATGACAAAGTTTTTAGCTGAAAGTTGCATGGGATTGCTTTTAACTATCAAAAATATTGGAGTAATTTCCAAGCTTCTCCCAGAAATAAAATCCCATCTTTTAGATGTGATGTTTTTCTACTAGTATTGTTGTATAACTGATACATATATGGACCATAACAGATTCCAAAAGAATTAAAGTTAGACACAGAGGATAATGAAAAAGCATGGAGATTACAAAATCATTTATTTAGAGTTGAAAGAGATCTTGAAAAACATAATAGACATGAGCAAGTTGCAGCAGATGATCAATGAGGAACTTCAAAAAAAAAGTAAAATATGTTAACAGGAAAATGTGTGATAGGAAAAGAAAATGTGTTGTCAGTGTGGTAAAGGTAAAGATGAGACAATCTGATTACTAGTATTCTTGCAAGAAAAAGTAAAAAGGATTCAAACACTTTGAGAATATCCGATGTAGTGAAGTTCTGAAATAATATAGGGCTACAGATGTTGCAGAGAATTAGAAGGCAAGGATAGTTCATAATTTGTACCACTAAAAGAAATATTCAAATCGATGAGATCATAAATATTTGATCACATATCAGGCACTGGGGTAATGACTCATAGATATTTGTCTTTACTTCTCAATCTACTAAATTTATAAATTTCACATATTCAAATGCCTTAAATAGTGGGACTAAAACAAGAAAGATAGACATGGATTCACTTTCATCATTTAGCCAGCCATACATGGGATTGGTCACAAGTACTAAAAAAGTAGCCAGAAAGGCTTCAATGTCTAAAAATGTTATTCTACCAGCTGCCCAAAATTGAAATTTTAGCATTTCTTTGGGTTAAGCACAGATCTCTTCTTTCATTTCTCTTTTAAAATGAAAATGGTCAATCTTAACATAAAAAACAGATAAAATTGTTTTCTTCTGGGCTAGAATGAGAACACTAAGTGCTAGGTGGAGAAAGGCTGAAAGGCAGGGAAAAAAAGTGATTAGAAAAAGGGTATGCAGGGTTTCAGAAGATAAACTTCACTTACTTCACAATTTTACCTAGGGCTGGCCCTGAATATGCACATTAGACATATTGTTTCAAAAAGACACAAAGTAAACTGAGCAATTTAACAATTTTCCCCAATAATTAGATCAATGCCACAATTCTATTTAGGCTGTTTTAAAAGTTAAAAATCCACTGTGTCTCTGGAACTGCAACATACTCTCATTCATTTATATGGAATTCAAATAGTATGAAAACTAACATTAGAGAAAAAAAATCACAAGTAAAAGAACTAAGAGAAATTTAGTCATAAAAACAGTAACATCAATTTAAATCAGTCAGGATAGAATTTATGATAAAAAACTTTACATGGCCACTATACTTATGTCATACATAAAAATGGAGTTTAAAATGAGAATTATAAGATACTGCAAGCTTTTTCAGTATTTTTAGATTTTAAGAAAGGATAAGTTATGTAACATATAGTTTTAGATATCATTATATATTCTAATTTCTAATTAGAATATATACATGATTAACTCATATGCAGATACCCACACATTAGTGGGTATAAAAACTTAAAGAGTCTATAAAATTAATCACAGTATCCCTTGAGTTAGAAGTCAACATTAGTCAAATATAAGAAGAGAATTAAGGAATTTTGGCATCAAAAGAGATGTCAAAACATAGCTAGTTTAATATACATTTGACAGTAATCTCTAATCAACTTATCATTTTACTTTGGAGAATTCAATATAACCTTGGTTAGGAATAGGAATATAATAGAATAGAAACCAATGCAACCAAAATTAGAAAGAAATCAAAGATGGGAAACACTTTTTACAGCCGGTGTTTCTGAGAAGGTTTCATTTCTCAAATATATAGAGAATTCAATTAAATTTGTAAGAATTCAAGTCATATCTCAATTGACAAATGGTCAAAGGATATAAACTAGCAAATTTTGGATGAAAAATATCAAAGCAATCTATACAAATGTGAGAAAAAATGCTCTAAGGCACTGTTGATTAAAGAAATACAAATATAAACAACTCTGAAGTACCACCAACCTATCTAATTAGCTAATATGACAAAAAAGGAAAATGACAAATACTAGATAAGATGTGGGAAAACTGGGACTTCCGGTTAAGATGGCGGAGAGGAGGCTCACAGTTGCATAAGCTCCGCGCTTTCTCTCACTATCCACTTCATTACAAGCCTCTGAATCAATGCTTGACTGAAAAAAAACCCACAAATAGTTACCAAGAGAAGCCATCCTTGAGATCCGCCAAGAAAGGTCTGTCTTTACTGGAGGGCTGGGGCGGTTTTAGATCGGGCGCAGGCTGAGGGCAGCGGCAGTGAGAGCACGGGAGCAGAGCTGAGAGGGGGTGGGGAGTGATCATAGCCGTCTCTGCAGGGAGAGCTTCGCTACAGGTTTGGAACCTGCAGCAAGTCAACAGCCCAGCAGAGAAGCTAAAAACACCGGGGCTGAAGAATACAACCGCAAACAGCTGGAGTCTCTCAGGACCTGGCCCCCCCCCCCCTTCCCCCCCCTCAGTGACTCAGCACGCTTTGGGATCTCAGAGCGCAGGCGCAGCACAGTCCTGCTAGTGCCTCACTACTGCCACCTGCAGTCTGTAGAGGAAGCTCGATAACACACCCAGCCCCCCCCCAAAGAAAGACTCCAGTTTTTTCTGTTTTTCTTTGGTAGTTTATCTCTGATTAATAGACAGAATGAGCAAGAAGCTGAAGAGGACTTTAACCCTTGACAGCTTCTACACAGATAGAGAGCAGACTCTAAATCCTGAGGAGACTAAAAACAGGCAGTCCCCAGGTGATTCCCCAAAGGAGGAGATTGTCTGTTCCTCAGCACAGATGAACCTCATAGAAGTGATTAAAAAGGCTCTCACAAGGGAGCTAGAAGAAAAATGGGAAAAGAGTCTGGAGAAAGTTAAAGAGAGAGTGGATAAAGAAGTAAAATCCTTGAAAAATAGGATTAGTGAACTGGAAACAGAAAACAGCTCTCTAAAAAACAAAATTGGCGAAATGGAAAAAAATTCCACAGAACAAAAGAACTCAATTGGACAATTAGAGAAAGATTTTAAAAAAGTGAGTGAAGAGAATACTTCACTGAAAATCAGAATTGAACAAGTGGAATTGAATGACTCGAGGAGACAAGAAGAATCAGTCAAGCAAATCCAAAAAAATCAAACAATGGAGAAAAATGTGAAATACCTTCTGGGGAAGACAACAGACCTGGAAAACAGATCCAGGAGAGACAATCTGAGAATCATTGGACTCCCAGAAAAACATGATGAAAAAAAAAGCCTGGACACTGTCTTCCAGGAAATCATCAAAGAGAACTGCCCAGAAGTCATAGGAACAGAGGAAAAAATAAACATTGAAAGGATTCATCGATCACCCACTGAAAGGGATCCTAAAATCAAAACACCAAGGAATATAGTGGCCAAATGCCAGAACCCTCAGGTGAAAGAAAAAATATTGCAAGCGGCTAGAAAAACCCAATTCAAGTATCAAGGAGCCACAATAAGGATCACCCAGGATCTGGCAGCATCCACATTAAAAGATCGAAGGGCCTGGAATATGATATTCCGAAAGGCTAAGGAACTTGGTATGCAACCAAAAATAACTTACCCAGCGAGAATGAGCATCTTTTTCCAGGGAAGAAGATGGACATTCAACGAAGTAAGCGAATTTCATCTATTTCTGATGAAAAAACCAGAACTTAACAAAAAGTTTGATCTACAAATATAGAACTCAAGAGAAATCTAAAAAGGTAAAGATTAATCTTGGGAACTATATTTTGACTATATAGATGTATAAAGAATACATGTATACCTTGTTCTAGAAATTGATGTGGAAAGGACATTGTACCAGAAAAAGGGTAAAGTGGGGGTAGTACATCTCATGAAGAGGCATAGGAAACCTATTATATCTGAGAGAAAGAATGGAGGGGGATGAATATAGTGGGTATCTTACTGCCTTCAGAATTGGCTTTAAGTGAAAAATCTTAAGACATATTCAATCTATGGTGAAACTTCTCCCATCTCATTGAAAAGTGAGAAGGGAAAAGTGGAAAGGGAAGGAATAAGCTAAGCGGAAGGGAATACGGGAACTGGGAGGGAAAGGGGTAAGATAGGGGGAGGAACTCTAAGGCGGGGGGAGGGACACTAAAAAGGGAGGGCTGTGAGAAGCAAGGGGTGCTCACAAGCTTAATACTTGGAAGGGGGGGAAAGGGGAAAGAAGGGAGGAAAGCATAAACCGGGGTTAACAAGATGGCAAGTAATACAGAATTGGTCATTCTAACCATAAACGTGAACGGGGTAAACTCCCCCATAAAGAGGAAGCGGTTAGCAGAATGGATTAAAAGCCAGAATCCTACAATATGTTGTTTACAGGAAACACACCTGAAGCGGGGAGATACATGCAGGTTAAAGGTAAAAGGTTGGAGCAAAATCTACTATGCTTCAGGTGAAGTCAAAAAAGCAGGGGTAGCCATCCTGATCTCAGATCAAGCTAAAGCAAAAATTGACCTAATTAAAAGAGATAAGGAAGGACACTATATCTTGCTAAAGGGTAGCATGGATAATGAAGCACTATCTATATTAAACATATATGCACCAAGTGGGGTAGCATCTAAATTCTTAAAAGAGAAACTAAGAGAGCTGCAAGAAGAAATAGACAGTAAAACTATAATAGTGGGAGATCTTAACCTTGCACTCTCAGAATTAGATAAATCAAACCAGAAAATAAATAAGAAAGAAGTCAAAGAGGTAAACAGAATACTAGAAAAGCTAGATATGATAGATCTCTGGAGAAAATGTAATGGAGACAGAAAGGAATACACTTTCTTTTCAGCAGTTCATGGAACCTATACAAAAATTGACCATATATTAGGACATAAAAACCTCAAACTCAAATGTAGTAAGGCAGAAATAGTAAATGCATCCTTTTCAGACCACGATGCAATGAAAATTACATTCAACAAAAAAGCAGGGGGAAGTAGACCAAAAAATAATTGGAAACTAAATAATTTCATACTAAAGAATGATTGGGTAAAACAGCAAATCATAGACATAATTAATAACTTCACCCAAGAAAACGATAATAATGAGACATCATACCAAAATGTATGGGATGCAGCCAAAGCGGTAATAAGGGGAAATTTCATATCTCTAGAGGCCTATTTGTATAAAATAGAGAAAGAGAAGGTCAATGAATTGGGTTTGCAATTAAAAATGCTAGAAAAGGAACAAATTAAAAACCCCCAGTCAAACACTAAACTTGAAATTCTAAAAGTAAAAGGTGAGATCAATAAAATTGAAAGTAAAAAAACTATTGAATTGATTAATAAAACTAAGAGTTGGTTCTATGAAAAAACCAACAAAATAGACAAACCCTTAGTAAATCTGATTAAAAAAAGGAAAGAGGAAAATCAAATTGTTAGTCTTAAAAATGAAAAGGGAGAACTCACCACTAACGAAGAGGAAATTAGAGCAATAATTAGGAGTTACTTTGCCCAACTTTATGCCAATAAATTCGACAACTTAAATGAAATAGAAAAATACCTCCAAAAATACAGCTTGCCCAAACTAACAGAGGAAGAAGTAAATATCCTAAACAGTCCCATCTCAGAAAAAGAAATAGAACAAACTATCAATCAACTCCCTAAGAAAAAATCCCCAGGACCAGATGGATTTACATGTGAATTCTACCAAACATTTAAAGAACAATTAACTCCAATGTTATATAAACTATTTGAAAAAATAGGGATTGAAGGAGGCCTACCAAACTCCTTTTATGACACAGATATGGTACTGATACCTAAACCAGGTAGGCTGAAAACAGAGAAAGAAAATTATAGACCAATCTCCCTAATGAATATTGATGCTAAAATCTTAAATAAAATATTAGCAAAAAGATTACAGAAAATTGTCACCAGGATAATACACTATGACCAAGTAGGATTTATACCAGGAATGCAGGGCTGGTTCAATATTAGGAAAACTATTAACATAATTGACTATATCAATAACCAAACAAACAAAAACCACATGATCATCTCAATAGATGCAGAAAAAGCATTTGATAAAATCCAACATCCATTCCTAATAAAAACACTTGAGAGCATAGGAATAAATGGACTTTTCCTTAAAATAGTCAGGAGCATATATTTAAAACCATCAGTAAGCATCATATGCAATGGGGAAAAACTGGAACCTTTCCCAGTAAGATCTGGAGTGAAGCAAGGTTGCCCACTATCACCATTATTATTTAATATCGTATTAGAAACACTAGCCTCGGCAATAAGAGTCGAGAAAGATATAAAAGGAATTAGAGTAGGCAATGAGGAAACCAAACTATCACTCTTTGCAGATGATATGATGGTATACCTAGAGAACCCCAGAGATTCTACCAAAAAGCTATTGGAAATAATTCATAATTTTAGCAAAGTAGCTGGCTACAAAATAAATCCCCATAAATCCTCAGCATTTTTATACATCACCAACAAAACCCAACAGCAAGAGATACAAAGAGAAATTCCATTCAGAATAACTGTTGATACCATAAAATATTTGGGAATCTATCTACCAAAGGAAAGTCAGGAATTATATGAGCAAAATTATAAAAAAGTCTCCACACAAATAAAGTCAGACTTAAATAATTGGAAAAATATTAAGTGCTCTTGGATCGGCCGAGCGAACATAATAAAGATGACAATACTCCCTAAACTAATCTATTTATTTAGTGCTATACCAATCAGACTTCCAAGAAAATACTTTATTGATCTAGAAAAAATAACAACAAAATTCATATGGAACAATAAAAAGTCGAGAATCTCAAGGGAATTAATGAAAAAAAAATCAAATGAAGGTGGCCTAGCTGTACCTGATCTAAAATTATATTATAAAGCAGCAGTCACCAAAACCATTTGGTATTGGCTAAGAAATAGATTAGTGGATCAGTGGAAAAGGCTAGGCTCACAAGACAGAATAGTCAACTATAGCAATCTAGTGTTTGACAAACCCAAAGCCCCTAACTTCTGGGAAAAGAATTCAATATTTGATAAAAACTGCTGGGACAATTGGAAATTAGTATGGCAGAAATTAGGCATGGACCCACACTTAACACCATATACCAAGATAAGATCAAAATGGGTCTATGACCTAGGCATAAAGAACGAGACTATAAATAAATTAGAGGAACATAGAATAGTTTATCTCTCAGACCTGTGGAGGAGAAAGAAATTTGTGACCAAAGATGAACTAGAGACCATTACTGACCACAGAATAGAAAATTTCGATTACATCAAATTAAAAAGCCTTTGTACAAATAAAACCAATGCAACCAAAATTAGAAAGAAATCAAAGATGGGAAACACTTTTTACAGCCGGTGTTTCTGAGAAGGTTTCATTTCTCAAATATATAGAGAATTCAATTAAATTTGTAAGAATTCAAGTCATATCTCAATTGACAAATGGTCAAAGGATATAAACTAGCAGATTTTGGATGAAAAATATCAAAGCAATCTATACAAATGTGAGAAAAAATGCTCTAAGGCACTGTTGATTAAAGAAATACAAATATAAACAACTCTGAAGTACCACCAACCTATCTGATTAGCTAATATGACAAAAAAGGAAAATGACAAATACTAGATAAGATGTGGGAAAACTGGGACATCAATGCACTGTTGGTGGAGCTGTGAACTGAGCCAAACATTGTGTGGAGCAATTGGAACTATGCCCAAAGAAGTGTAAAATTGTACATAACCTTTGACCCAGAAATACCACTAATAGGTCCCAAAGAGATCATAAAAAAGTAGCTCTTTTTGTGGTGGCAAACAATTGGAAATTTAGGGGTCAATTGGAGAAGGGCTGAATAAGATGTGGTATATGAATGTAATGGAATACTATTTTGAATAAGACATGATAAACAGGTAGATTTCAGAAAAACCTGAAAAGACTTTTAAGAACTGGCACAAAGTGTAATAAAGAGAACAAAATAAACATTGTACACAGTATCAGCAATGTTGTATGATAGATGACCAACTATGATTAATTCAACTCAGCAAAACAATGATTCCCAACAAATACAATAAATCTATCAGAGTACAAAGAACTCAAAAAGGAAAATGCTATCCATAACTAATTAATGAATTGATAGACTTGGAATGCAGATAGAAGCATTTTATTTTCATTTGGGGGGTGGCTTTTCCCTTTTGTTCTGTTTCTTCTTTTACTTTTCTCTTTTTCTTTTCATAATTGCACATGTGCAATATATATCAAATTGCTTGTTATTTTGGGGAGGAAAAATGAAAAAGAAAAAAACTTGAAATTCAAAAATTTTTTTAAAACTATGTTACATGGAATTGAAAAAGTAAAAAAAAAAAAACTGTTTAAATTACCCCTCAAGGGGCAGCTAGTTTGTGTAGTGGATAGAGCAGCCCTGAAGTTAGGAAGACCTGAGTTCAAATCTGGCCTCAGACACTTAACACTTCCTGTGTGTGACCTTGGGCAAGTCATTTAGCCCCAATTGCTTCGGCACCAAAAAAATAAATAAATAAATTACCCCTCAAAAAATAAAATGTTAAAATGGATCAGCAATTCACAAGATGAAATTGAACAATCAACCCAGAAATAAACTTCTAGATCTTTTAGATTAATGTATAAATGCAAAATAAATAATAAATGAGTGAAAACAGATTAATTTAAGAATGCAAATTTGATTTCCTAAGTCTGATAGATTTAGTGGTATAGAACTTTGGCTTAGAATACAGCCATAGTAGGGTGCACCTTCTATGAAAAGAATATAATAGATAAAATGTAAAGGCTGAGGGCAAATGACATTATAAATAATGATTCATTAAAGTAAAGAAATGAAAGAATAGGAGGTGAGAAAGCATAGTGACAACATATGATATTTGTATATATCTTATGAAATTAATTTCCCTTTGGGGTAAGAATTGCTACAAAAACATAAAGACTGATAAAAATGGAATATAGGTCACTATCTAATATTGTATGTTACAATAAACTCAAAATGTATATATGATCTGACTAAAAAGTTAACATACACAGTAGAAGAAAATGAGGTCAGGTAGCTTTTAAAACTATGATTTTGGGGAACAGTCTTTACTTTAAATTTGCACTGATATGTGATCTAAAACCAAAATGAAGCAATAAAATATATGTATATATTTCATATTCTGATAGCTCATTTTTCTTTTTCATATGAGTTAACATACATAAATTGTTTTGTAAAATCTAAAGTGGTACTGATGCATTGTTGGTGGAGTTGTGAAAGGATCCAACCAATCTGGAGAGCAATTTGGAACTATACTCAAAAAGTTATCAAACTGTGCATACCCTTTGATCCAGCAGATACTGGCCTTCTATCCCAAAAAGATATTAAAAAAGGGAAAGGGACCTGTATGTGCAAAAGTGTTTATGGCAGCCCTGTTTGTAGTGGCTAGAAAGTGGAAATTGAATGGATGCCCATCAATTAGAGAATGGCTGAGTAAATTGTGGTATATGAATGTTATGGAATATTATTGTTCTGTAAGAAATGACCAGCAGGATGAATACAGAGAGGCTTGGAAAGAGATAAATGAACTGATGCTAGGTGAAATGAGCAGAACCAAGAGATCATTATACACTTCAACAACAATACTATATGAGGATCAATTCTGATGGAAGTGGCTATCTTCAATAGTGAGAGGATCCAAATCAGTTCCAATTGATCAGTAATGAACAGAACCAGTTACACCCAACAAAAGAACACTGGGAAATGAGTGTGGACCACACCATAGCATTTATACTCTTTTTGTTATTGTTTGCATGCTTTTTGTTTTTCTTCCCAGATTATTTTAACCTTCTTTCTAAATCTGATTTTTCTTGTGCAACAAGATAACTGTATAAATATATATATATATATATATATATATATATTGTATTTAACATATACTTTAACATATTTAACATATATAGAATTACCTGCCATCTAGGGGAGGGAAGGAGGGGAAAAGTCAGTGTTGAAAAATTACCCAAGCATATGTTTTGTCAATAAAAAGCTATGATTAAAAAAAAATCTAAAGTGGTATATAAATAGTGACAATTCTTAAACTTTGACTTTATTCATATAAAACCTGCTGAATTATCTCTGAAAAATCATGGTGTTTGAGAATGTTATCAGAGCACTAGAAAACAGCAAATTTTGCCAGATTAAAAAAAAATTAAGATTACACAAGCAATAGGTTGTCAGCATGACTGAGATTTCTAAAAAATGTACTAGTAATTAATCTTAGGTAATAGTTCTATGTTTCTCTGACCTATTCAGATATCAAGAAATCTGTTTAGTACTATATTTAAGACAGACACAGATAAAGAGGAGAATGCCCAGAGAATGATCAGAAGGGTAAAAGGTTTTGAAATTATACCAAATAAGAATTGATTAAAAGAACTGGAAGAGGAAAAGTACATGGCAGTTATCTGTTTTTAGGTACCTGAATGATTGCCATTCATGCCGCCTAACAGGAGGGTTAGATTTGTAAAAGAAAGAGTTTATGAAAGTAGGAGGATAGATATAATCTTCAAAGAAGCATATTTGAGCTAGATATAAGGAAAGCTTTCAAAAAGTGGCATTGACTATTTCATGAGGTAATTGGTCTTCTCTCAATAGAAGTATAAACAACTAAATGGTATAAAAGAAATTTCCATTCAGTTATAGATTGTACTGAATGACCTCTGAAATCCCTTCTAAATAATGAGATTCTTTGTTTCGGTAAAGATTTATAATATATCTATCAAAAGCTATTAACAGGTGGACAATTTCAAAAATTTGCAAACAGAATAAGGCTGAAAAGGATCACAAAATATGGTTACGATCAAGAAAGATTTTGACAGGCTAGAATAATAGGCTGATTCTAAGAAGATGAAATTGAAGTGGGATAATTTAAAATCCTTTATCCAGATTTTAAAAATATTCAACTAATTAAATGATAGGAGGATATGCCACATAAATCTAATTTATATAAAAAGGTCTGGAATGAAGTTTAGTGGATTGTAACAGTACTATGAAATATGAAATTTTGGGGCAGCCAAAAAACTTCATAAAATCTTAAGACTGAATAGACAGATAACATCCAGAAAAATGAAATGATGGCCCTCATCTACTCTGCAGTGGTAAATCCATATCTGTAGTAATGTGTTCAGTTAGAAGTATGTTTTAAGAAGGGCAGTTTCAAAATGCAGAACAGAGAGGATATGGTCTGGACTGAAAATAATGTCACAAAAGAATCAAATAATGGAGCTGGTACAGCCTAGAGAAGAAAAACAATAATGGTTGTCTTTAAATAAACTATAGGGATCTTATACCTGTATGTAGAAAAGTATTAGACTTATTGCATTAGATGGCCTCTGAGATCCTTTCCAACATAGAAAGTGATAACTGGTTTTAGATGTGATGAAATAGCTTCTTCCTGAGGTATTTGCGTTTTTCAAAAAGGGTCTCTTGCTGGCAGAAAAAAAAAAATCAAAAGAATTACATTACAGCTGTATATAGCAGCTATTTAGTAGCTGTTTTCCATTTACACATAAGATCAACCCAATTTTAAAGTGGCTGTGGTAGATTAGAAGAAGATAAATGCAATGAGAGGAGGAGAGGCCTGCTTCTTGCTATCTGGTCATTAACATACTTCTAGAAGACTCAGACTCAAAGGATGGTTTCAAACTAATGTTTCTAAGGATGACTTATGGATTATAGCACTTTCACACCACTCACTTTTTTGAGACTATTTCCATCAATACCCCCATCATCAAGCTAGGTGGCACAGTGGATGGTCACTGGATTTGGAAAATGTAATGTTCTGGTTAGCTCTTTGGAGGTCTTGGGACCAGTCTTCGTCAGCAGAATAATCACCATGAGAATAGGCAGGGATAAAGTCCAAATTTTTTATTATCTCCTTCACAGTCTGTCTACTTCACCTGAGGCCGGGCCAGCTTTCTGGAGGCTCTCTACAATGAGTCTTGGTTTCAGTGGAGGAGGCAGGAGAGCTACCATGAGGGTCTCCATCTTGTCACATGGCTAATAAATTCTAAGGCAGATTTTGAATTCGATTTGACATAGTCAAATTCCTATCTCAGCCTCAGTTTCCTCATCGATCAAATATAACACCAATCTTATAAGGCCGCTGTGATGATTAAATGAAATAATAACAAAATTATTATGAAAACCTTAAAGCTTATATAAAATATTATTATTATTATTATTAGATGAATAAACAAAGACTTATTTTTTAAAAATCTTGGAAAGGTAACTGATTCTTAGTTTAAAGTACTTTTTTGCCTGTCACAAGAATTTTGCTTGCTGGGTGTTTGTAGGTAAAAATATTCAACATTATCCAGGTCATAAGACAGTTATTTAAAGCCTCTTTCTTTTGCTAGGCTGCTTGATTAATCCCTCTGTGCTTTTTCAGGTACTAATTAGTTGCCACCTGTTGGGATATACATATGAAATTTAAAACTTCAAAGGAGATTATTATTATTTGAACCCTATTATTGACATTAGAGGCATCATATTTGTCTCATTAAGAGCTTTTGGAAATTTAGCTCTGCATGACTCATTTGCTTTCTCAGTAAATATGCACAATAAATTAAAAGAAATCTTTTACTTGAGGTATGAAATATTTAACTAATTAAATATTTCAGCTGTGTAGTTACTCTCACAGAACCAATGGCAATGACCCATGAAGTTTGTGTCCATCTAGGTCATTCCCACGAAAATGAAAACAAAAGTTAAAACCTACATATTCCTTTTTAGTGGCGTCTTATGGAATTAAAAACATTGAAAATATCATCCAAAGAAATGTTGCTATAAGATTCTCAAAATATTAACAACACATATGGGAATTGAATACACTGCTCTGGTTTAGCAAAAACTTGCAGTTCCTTATTTTATCATAAACTATGTCAGTGAATCCAATTTCTGACATTACAAAGATGCATTTTGAGACCTTAACAATCACTGAATACTAATTTAAAAATGTTTCTTTTTATGTTGAAAACATAAACATTTTCTACATGTTGTAGAAAATACCATTTTTATCAGAAAGTGATAAGACAATTCAAAATGTGTGGTCACTTTGGCAAAACTACTTCATTCCAAACTTCTTAGCATGGCCCTCCCAAATTTGAAATCAATGTACCTTCCTTCCCTCACACTATTATCTGTATCATACAATTATGTTGTAGCCTCACCAGATTATCTGTCAGAGACGTTTTTATCCCATGCTTTCATCTGTCTCTGGGACTTTGATTATGCTCTTTCCTATGACTAAAATGTCCTCTTCCTTTGTCTTCTCCTTTCCATTCCTAGTGAAATTAGAACAGCTTTTTCATCCATAATTTAAATGCTATTTCTTCCCCAAGGACTTTTATTTTCTGTCCAAAAGATGAGTAATCTCTTTCTTCTTGTATTTGCAATTGTACTTGTTTCGCAATTCTCTTCTGCAATTCTTACTGTTTTTCCTTTTATATTTATTCTTAGCATTGAGCCCAATGTCTTCCATAAGGTAGGCAGTTCATAAATATTTCCTGTAGTAGACTGGATGTTATTTATTAGTTTTCAAATATTAGGTTTCAAACTACTTCTCCTCTTCCTTCCCAACCCTCCCAACCCTACTCCCACACAGTGGATTATGAACTACTTGAGGGCAAGAATATCTTATTTAATCTTTATAACTCCCCTGGCATACTATAAACTCTCAAAATGAAATAAATGAATAAATGTTGTATGAGTAAATACATTAATCACATAGAAAAGAGAACTTTTTGTGAGAAAATTGGGGTTAAATGACTTGCCCAGGAACACAGAGCTAGTAAATGTCATGTGTCTGATGTTGAATTTGAACTCAAGTCCTCCTGCCTTTAGAGCTAGTATTCTATTCACTGGGCCACCTAGCTGCCCCAGAATATTATGTTCTTGTCATTCTTCTGAAGTACCTTATCTACGATTGAGTCTTACTCTATTCTGTTTTGGTTAAGTGCACTCTGTTTTATGAACATATTTTGAAGCAGAATATGGCCATTTACCTTGATTTATATAGATGTTGTGAGACTGAGGCTGAAACATTTTAAACTCTTACTATGCCATTCATAACAAGGTAAGAAGCTGATACTGCATTCAATTTCACTCTTTAAAATTTATAAGACCCAGAAAAGAAAAAAAAAAGATGCATAATATAAAGTACTTGTACTATGACCACCATCTTATGGATGAATAAACTAAGATAGTAAAGTAAAATGACTTGCAAAAAGTCACTCAGGGTCAAGTTGTTTGACTTGAAATTCAACATTCTTTCCACTATGCTTCCTAGTAATGAAAGCTTATATCATGATGCATAGAAGGTTTTACATTATAAGATAAATTCTCTGAAGACAGGGATAGTTTTATTTTTATCTGTATTTCACAGAACATCCTTAAGTACCCTCTCTTTGGAGTTAAATACAATCTCAAGATTCAATCATCTCTATCATACAAGGGATTTTCTTTTCCTGGGCTGGATGAGGATCAAAGCCTAGGATCTGAAAATGGAGACTTGCCAATTCACTGTCATTATAAAAACCCCAAAAACTATGGGGTATGTTAAAGCATTTTTCTCCCCTAAGTATCTTGGCCCTTTTTCTCCAGAAAGCCCTCTCTGCTAAGGGTAAGTGAACTCAAATTTACTTCCAAGAAGTGAACTGTGGCCTTAAGAATCCCCGTAGCCCAGCTCAAAGTGCTAAGTGATGCACAGAGCCTTAAAGTAAGTGAAACAAATATACACATAATTTCATTTGAAGGATTGCTTTTACTATTGCTATGTTTACTGATAAGTAAGCAAAGGCTGAAAGAAAGATGACCCTAAATAGCTTCATAAAAATTTGTTTTGCAATGGATATAATCCATATTATACAATATTTTCATAGCATAGGACAGATATTTAACTAATTGGAACTTAAACATAATTCAGATTTACAACTGACCTAATTATAAAAACATCCATTTATGAACACTGCCATCAAGCTATTCAGAATTACTGTTTAGTTATTAGAAGCTGACGATGGAAATGTTTAAAACTAACTTAAAACATTCTCTACTGTTCTTTTTTAGCACTTACCAGTGGATCATTATTAACATATATGATGCAAAAAAAAATAAATCAAAGTTAAGCAGAAACAATCTGCAATCTTACAAAATATAGCTGTTTAATTACTAGTTATATTTTTGTTACTTTAATTTTCAGGGCTAAATGGAAAATCATCTGTTTCCAGTAAGTCAAGTCTGAACTTGAAGTTAAATCTCTTGAAAGCAAGGCCACTAATTAAAATCCAGATTCAGCTTTAAATGCAGAATAGCACACTGAATGATGTCACAAATGTTACTTCTACTTGTGTTTTTCTGGTTTCTTGTTTGATTTGTTTGTTAGAACAGGCTCACAGAAATAAAGACAGAGGAAAGATGCTATAGGAAAAGAACTGTACATTAAAATTCAGTTGTGAAAATTCTAATCCTCCACTAGTCTCAATTTTTCAGAATTTATCTGGAACTCATAGCAACCTGAAATTGTTTTTGGCAATAAGCCAGTTTCTGAACTCTCATTATAAAAATGAAAATCGGGAAAAACCTCTCAAATTAGAACGTCTGAATAGTTCACATAAAAGTTACAAATTTTAGTTAAGAAAAAGGGGGGAAAAAAAGAAAGAAAAGGGGTGAGAATAGAATGGTGGCAAGAACCTGCATTGCACTGCAAATTTGAGGTGTTGACCTAGCAGCACTTTGGTTCCTCAACTGTAATATGTATAATGGCACTTATTTCCCAGAGTGGTTGCAAAGGATCAAATGATAACATTTGCAAAGTGTTTACTATAGTGTCTAGCACACAGTATGACTTTAATAAATGCTCAGTCTTTTTACTTCCTTCCATTCAGTTCAGTACACTTTGAAAATATTCAGTTTCTGAAGGGACACTTGTTTCCTTTCCCTTTTTAAGAATGGTAACAATACATAATTATATAGTTCTTTCCAACTGCTCAAAGAAATATAGGCTTCTCTGGACTCTAGAGTTTATCTTTCAAAAGTATTATCAGCAGGGACAAGTAAACACTGACAGGACAAGAGGAGACAGTCTTAATAACAATGGTCTCTGAAGACACTATAACATCATAGTATATAACAATAACTGATTTTCATAATGATAAGAATTCATATTTTGTAGTGATTAAAGACCACAGAAGACTTTCCTCATGACAGCCCTGTGAGTGCAAATATTTTTATACTGTGTATGAAGGATAATAGTTGTGTTAATGGGGTATGAATTGGCTCAAAAAATCCCAATCTTGTACTATTTACCCTCTATGCTGTAGATATATTCTGCATTCTTAAGTTTTGCTTTTATGTTTAGATTTCTATTTTCCAAGAAGTAAACTTTTCATAGTTCCTATTCATCCCCATATTCTAAGACAAGGTTTGCATAGATTATTTCTGTCCATATCCTGCCTTATCATTTTCCTTTAGAAATACCTCAAAGGTCCATTTTAGAAAAGATGAATTATACTCATGAAACAGATTTACTGTTATCTATGTCTGGCCTTGCAATGGTCATGCCTGTTTGGGATGATGATAGGATGCTATGTTCTTTTTTTTTTTTTTAAAGTTTTCAAAACAATTTGTACATATTTGACTCTCACAACAGCTTTGTATATATGTTCTTTTTAAAAATAATAACTTTTTGTTTTCAAAATAGATGCAAAGATAGTTTTCAACATTCACCCCTGTAAAACCTTATGTTCTAACTTTTTCTCAGTTCCCTCCCTCCACCCTCTTCTCTAGATAGCAAGTAATCTATGTTAAACATATACAATTGTTTTATACATATTTCTATATTTATCAGATTCTTCAAATTAATTTTAATGTTTTAAGCTTTAGAGCTTAAAAGGAATATGTTTGAATGACTTGAAAAATATCTTTATGTATAATAGCTCATTCTCTAATGTTAGATGAAAAGATGTTAATTTAAACATTAACACACACTTAATAGCATTTAACTGAGCAGCTAACTGGCATAGTGGATGGAGAACTAGCTTAAGCATCAGGAAGACCTGAGTTCAAATCCAGCACTTCAAATCCACTTACCAGCTGTGTTTTTCTGGACAAATAGTTTACCTCAGTTCCTCATTTGTAAATAAACTAGAAAGGAAAATGGCAAGCCACTTTAGTATCTTTGCCAAGAAAATCCCAAATGGGGTCATGAAGAGTTATACATCAGTGAAAAACAACTGAACAACAAATACATTTAATGTCTCAGAATTGGCATGAATAGCTTTATAATTATCTTTTTCTGAACTTCAGAAATTTCATAAAAATTAGATGACTTCAACTATTATTTTCAGTTTCTTTGATTACATCATGATTCAAACTGGTAAAGTTTTTCTCTTTTCTTTTTTTAAAATATCTAAGAAAAAAATCTCAGGAAGAAATAGATTGGCCAAATTTGGAGGGCCATAGGGAATATATTTTGAGTGACTGGATAAGGAAATTGGAAATGAAATTGAACACAGCCAAATAGAACATAATGGGTCTGGAAAAAGGACAGACTGGGCACATTAACCTTGAAAATTTTTGTGGTGTGCTATATAACCCAAGAACCTGATGACTATGATAATAAAAGTCTCTCATGATATATCTACCCAAAAAAATAAAGAAAAAGGAAAATAATAAGAAGAAAATGTTAAAGAAAAAAGAGATACTCATAGTAATATATGAAAGGACAAAGGTAACACAGATGTTGTAGATCATTTGATTGTAATGGAACTTACCTTATATATTAATCATAAGAATGAAAATTTTCCTTGAATCAAATTCCTTTTTTAGAAATTTGGGGTCTGATCTTTTAGTCTCTAGATAGTTGGTTGCTAATGTTTCTTCTACTTTAGCATTTTACTTTGGAGGCAGTAGCTTTTAGAATGTCAATCTGCTATCAATTTTTCATTTGTGTATAGTTAAACAAATACTAATTATACACCTATTATATGCTAACTTCCATGGCAGGTATTGTGGCAGATACAAAGATAAATAAGGCATAGTTTCTAACCTCAAGAAGTTTATAATATAGGTAGAGGCAGCATAGATAACAATACATTCACAAGTGGAAGAAATGGAAGTAAGTTCAAACTCCATGATTTTATAGATAATAAAACTAAAGTTGAGAAAAACTTAAATGTTTTATAAAGTGTTACATAGGAGGTAAAGGCTTGGAATATGATTTGAATGCAGATCTTGATAAAATTTTAAGTTCACAATTTTGTCCATTAAGCAAAATCCAGATTTATTTTAAGTGAGGAAGGAAATTAGGAAAGTTTTTTTTTTTTTTTTTTTTTTTTTTTTATCAAGTAAAGACATTATAGGTGAACTTTAAAGGAGAAGTAAAATTTTGATGTTGAGAGAAGCACAGGGTGACCAGGAAAAGGAAACAGCAAGAGCAAAATCAGATTTAAGAAATAGACTAACATGATGAGGTCTTTAAAATTAATTTATCAATAACATAAAATATGGATTAGGGGAAGGAGCAGTGGGGGTAGAAGATGAATGGGTACTATAAGAGAAACAGGAAAGTCAGGATCAAATGTAGATTTGGAAATAAAATTAAAAAGTTCAATTTTAAAAATCTTGAATTTCAGGGTACCAATGAGACATCTGGTAATTCTCTACAATAAGCAGCTAGATATATGATATCAGAGTTCAGAGTTAAAATATTCATATGGATATAATTTGAAGGCATAGAAATATATGACACATCCAAGGATGAAGAAATTGAAAAAAGACTACTTAAGGTGGTAAGAGAAAGTACTCAACAAGTCCTGAAATAAGTAATTATAGCATTTATGCCACTAAAGCCAATAGAAAATACCAAAAGAGGTGAACGATAGGATTAAATGAGTTAGAAAGGTAAAGGAATATGTGGAATAAGAAAAGATCAAGGGAATTGATAATTTTAAGACCTTTGAGGGTACAGTTCCAGGACAATGCTGGAAAAAAGAAACCAGATTATAAGGAGGCAAGTAATGAGTCAGTTCCATCTAGCAAACCACAATGCTGCTTCTCTGAAATTAATTTCTTTGTGTCTTCTTCGTAGCAGCTTTACCCAATGTCTATTTATGACTTTCTGTTATATTAGTGTGCCACATCGCAACTACATAATGTTTTACTAACCTTTTATTTTTCAATTTTACCTTTCTAGTTTTTAAATCATATTTTTAATTATGCCTACATAGAGCCTGGATATAATAAAAAGATGTAATAGAAGCCAATTCAACAATATATTAAAAGATAATTTGATAAACTAAAGGTAACTATAGATATGACATTTTGTTATTATTTATTGTTTAAATAATGGAGCACTAATTTGGGAGTTAATAAATTCATATTTACTTTGAGTACTTTTCTCATGTCATTTATAATCAAGTCACATACTTAAAATAGATTTACCTTTCCATTTTTAATTCAATGTGTAAAACTGAAACATTCTACTAATTAAAGAGCTGATACCAAATGAGTGCTGTTCTTACTGTTCTCATTACTTCCATCTACAAATTTGTTGAGATGAAAAGCAATCAAATCAAAAGCTATATTGAAAGATTTTATACTAACAACAATTCTGTAATGGAAACCTTATTATAGTTTTAAAATTATATTCTTTCTTTTAAGGAGTAGAGGACATTTATCTTTGTTGGAATTATAAACTATAAGAATAAACTATTAAATTATGAAATGTTTTCATAGTTCAATGTTGTAAAAATACTTGATAGCTAAATCTTTCAGGGGTCTTTGATGATTTCAGATAATTTCCTGAAATTCTTGAAGGCAAAATTCTGATGTTTAATGTCATCTTACATGAATATTGACTTCATTTAATCATAGTCATAATTATGAACTTTTTATGAATTGTGTGTAAAATAAAGGCTTCTAAAAATCACATTTTATTTCTATAGTGATTCCAATGAAACGACAATGCAAAACTAATTACATTTTCCATCCCTTTTCATTCAGCAATATTATTACTAGTCATATAATTAAGTGATCAGAGAAAGAGGAAAAGGATCCTCTATTAAAAAAACAAAGTACATATAACAATTCTTTTTGCAGTAACAAAAAATGAAAACTAAGAAGATATCTTCCTATTGGAGAAGAGTTGAAACAAAATATAATATAAGAATATAATATTCTGACATAAAAGTGACAAAATCAAGTTCAAAGGAAGCTTGGGAGATTACTATGAACTGATACAGAGTGAAGTAAGCAGAACTAGGAGAACTACATATACAAATGTATATGTGAATGTATGTGTGTGTATACAAATATATATGCATATGTATATATAATAACATTATAAAAATTTTGAAAGACTTGAGAATTTGGATCAATCAAATGATAAAGCAAGACTTCAGAAGATTGCAAATTAAATACTTTATCCCCCTCCTCACAGAGAGATGACAGATTTAAAATTCAAAAAGAGACATTTTTTCACCATGACCAATATGGGAATTTGAGGTGCACTAACTGTTATAAGGATTTTCTTCTTTTAAAAAAGTTTCAATGTGGAGGGAGAAGTAAAGAGAATAATATATCCATGAAATAAAATCATTCCAAAAGGAAAATAATCAGTTTCTATCTCCCTCATCTGATATCATAGCTTACATATAACTCCATATACACTTTTTATACTTGTTTTATGACCCTGAATAGATTTTAAATTTCTAGAAGGAAAATATTCCTATCTATCCAACATTTACTTATCAGTGAATATATTGCATTCTAGATAGAATATAATTTCTTGGAGAGGAGATATTATTTTATACTCAGTACCTATTAAAGTACATTGGACCTCATTGGATTTATTTTTTTTTAATTTTATTTTATTTAATAATAACTTTGTATTGACAGAATCCATGCCAGGATAATTTTTACACGACATTATCCCTTGCAATCACTTATGTTTCGTTTTTTCCCCTCCCTCCCTCCTCCCCCCCCCCAAGATGGCAAGCAGTCCTATATATGTTAAATATGTTGCAGTATATCCTAGATACAATACATATTTGCAGAACCGAACAGTTCTCCCGCTGCACAGGGAGAATTGGATTCAGAAGGTAAAAATAACTCGGGAAGAAAATCAAAAATGCAAATAGTTCACATTCATTTCCCAGTATTCCTTCTTTGGGTGTAGCTGTTTCTGTCGATCATTTCTCCAATGAAACTCAGTTAAGTCTCTTTGTCAGAGAAATCCACTTCCATCAGAATACATCCTCATACAATATCGTTGTCGAAGTGTATAATGATCTCCTGGTTCTGCTCATCTCACTTAGCATCAGTCCATGTAGGTCTCTCCAAGCCTCTCTGTATTCATCCTGCTGGTCATTCCTTACAGAGCAATAATATTCCATAACATTCATATACCACAATTTACCCAGCCATTCTCCAATTGATGGACATCCATTCATTTTCCAGTTTCTAGCCACTACAAACAGGGCTGCTACAAACATTTTGGCACATACAGGTCCCCTTCCCTTTTTTAGTATCTCTTTGGGGTATAAGCCCAATAGAAACACTGCTGGATCAAAGGGTATGCACAGTTTGGTAACTTTTTGGGCATAATTCCAGATCGTTCTCCAGAATGGCTGGATTCGTTCACAACTCCACCAACAATGCATCAGTGTCCCCGTTTTCCCGCATCCCCTCCAACATTCATCATTATTTTTTCCTGTCATCTTAGCCAATCTGACAGGTGTGTAGTGATATCTCAGAGTTGTCTTAATTTGCATTTCTCTGATCAATAGTGATTTGGAACACTCTTTCATGTGAGTGGTAATAGTTTCAATTTCTTCATCTGAAAATTGTCTGTTCATATCCTTTGACCATTTATCAATTGGAGAATGGCTTGATTTTTTATAAATTTGAGTCAGTTCTCTATATATTTTGGAAATGAGGCCTTTATCAGAACCTTTAATTGTAAAGATGTTTTCCCAGTTTGTTACTTCCCTACTAATCTTGTTTGCATTCGTTCTGTTTGTACAAAGGCTTTTTAATTTGATATAATCAAAATTTTCTATTTTGTGATCGGTAATGGTCTCTAGTTCATCTTTGGTCACAAATTTCTTTCTCCTCCACAAGTCTGAGAGATAAACTATCCTATGTTCCTCTAATTTATTTATAATCTCGTTCTTTATGCCTAGGTCATGGACCCATTTTGATCTTATCTTGGTATGTGGTGTTAAGTGTGGGTCCTTGCCTAATTTCTGCCATACTAATTTCCAGTTATCCCAGCAGTTTTTATCAAATAATGAAATCTTATCCCAAAATTTAGAATCTTTGGGTTTGTCAAACACTAGATTGCTATAGTTGACTATTCTGTCTTGTGAACCTAACCTTTTCCACTGATCAACTAATCTATTTCTAAGCCAATACCAAATGGTTTTGGTGACTGCTGCTTTATAATATAATTTTAGATCAGGTACAGCTAGACCACCTTCATTTGATTTTTTTTTCATTAATTCCCTTGAGATTCTCGACTTTTTATTGTTCCATATGAATTTTGTTGTTATTTTTTCTAAATCATTAAAATATTTTCTTGGAAGTCTGATTGGTATAGCACTAAATAAATAGATTAGTTTAGGGAGTATTGTCATCTTTATTATATTTGCTCGGCCTATCCAAGAGCACTTAATATTTTTCCAATTATTTAAGTCTGACTTTATTTGTGTGAAAACTTTTTTGTAATTTTGCTCATATAATTCCTGACTTTCCTTTGGTAGGTAGATTCCCAAATATTTTATGCTATCAACAGTTATTTTGAATGGAATTTCTCTTTGTATCTCTTGCTCTTGGATTTTGTTGGTGGTGTATAAGAATGCTGAGGATTTATGGGGATTTATTTTGTATCCTGCTACTTTGCTAAAATTATGAATTATTTCTAATAGCTTTTTAGAAGAATCTCTGGGGTTTTCTAGGTATACCATCATATCATCTGCAAAGAGTGATAGTTTGGTTTCCTCTTTGCCTACTCTAATTCCTTTAATCTCTTTCTCGACTCTTATTGCAGAGGCCAGTGTTTCTAATACAATATTGAATAATAATGGTGATAGTGGGCAACCTTGCTTCACTCCAGATCTTACCGGGAAAGGTTCCAGTTTTTCCCCATTGCATATGATGCTTACTGAAGGTTTAAAATATATGCTCCTAACTATTTTAAGGAAAAGTCCTTTTATTCCTATGCTCTCAAGTGTTTTTATTAGGAATGGCTGTTGGATTTTATCAAATGCTTTTTCTGCATCTATTGAGATGATCATATGATTCTTGTTTGGTTGGTTGTTGATATAGTCAATTATGTTAATAGTTTTCCTAATATTGAACCAGCCCTGCATTCCTGGTATAAATCCTACTTGGTCATAGTGTATTATCCTGGGGATGATTTTCTGTAATCTTTTTGCTAATATTTTATTTAAGATTTTAGCATCAATATTCATTAGGGAGATTGGTCTATAATTTTCTTTCTCTGTTTTCAGCCTACCTGGTTTAGGTATCAGTACCATATCTGTGTCATAAAAGGAGTTTGGTAGGACTCCTTCAATCCCTACTTCTTCAAATAGTTTATTTAGCATTGGAGTTAATTGATCTTTAAATGTTTGATAGAATTCAGATGTAAATCCATCTGGTCCTGGGGTTTTTTTCTTAGGGAGTTGATTGATAGTTTGTTCTATTTCTTTTTCTGAGATAGGAGTGTTTAGGATATTTACTTCTTCCTCTGTTAGTTTAGGCAAGCTATATTTTTGGAGGTATTCTTCTATTTCATTTAAGTTGTCGAATTTATTGGCGTAAAGTTGGGCAAAGTAACTCCTAATTATTGCTCTAATTTCCTCTTCGTTAGTGGTGAGTTCTCCCTTTTCATTTTTAAGACTAACAATTTGATTTTCCTCTTTCCTTTTTTAAAAAAGATTTACTAAGGGTTTGTCTATTTTGTTGGTTTTTTCATAGAACCAACTCTTAGTTTTATTAATCAATTCAATAGTTTTTTTTACTTTCAATTTTATTGATCTCTCCTTTTATTTTTTGAATTTCAAGTTTAGTGTTTGATTGGGGGTTTTTAATTTGTTCCTTTTCTAGCATTTTTAGTTGCAAGCCCAATTCATTGACCTTCTCTTTCTCTATTTTATACAAATAGGCCTCTAGAGATATGAGATTTCCCCTTATTACCGCTTTGGCTGCATCCCATACATTTTGGTATGATGTCTCATTATTATCATTTTCTTGGATGAAGTTATTAATTATGTCTATAATTTGCTGTTTCACCCAATCATTCTTTAGTATGAGATTATTTAGTTTCCAATTATTTTTTGGTCTACTTTCCTGTGGCTTTTTATTGAATGTAATTTTCAATGCATCATGGTCTGAAAAGGATGCATTCACTATTTCTGCCTCACTGCATTTGAGTTTGAGGTTTTTATGTCCTAATATATGGTCAATTTTTGTATAAGTTCCATGAACTGCTGAAAAGAAGGTGTACTCCTTTCTGTCCCCATTACATTTTCTCCAGAGATCTATCATATCTAATTTTTCTAGTATTCTATTTACCTCTTTGACTTCTTTCTTATTTATTTTGTGGTTTGATTTATCTAATTCTGAGAGTGCAAGGTTGAGATCTCCCACTATTATAGTTTTACTGTCTATTTCTTCTTGCAGCTCTCTTAATTTCTCTTTTAAGAATTTAGATGCTACACTACTTGGTGCATATATGTTTATTATAGATACTTCTTCATTATTCATTCTACCCTTTAGCAAGATATAGTGCCCTTCCTTATCTCTTTTGATTAGATCAATTTTTGCTTTAGCTTGATCTGAGATCAGGATGGCTACCCCTGCTTTTTTGGCTTCACCTGAAGCATAGTAGGTTTTGCTCCAACCTTTTACCTTTAACCTGTATGTATCACCCCGCTTCAGGAGTGTTTCCTGTATACAACATATTGTAGGATTTTGGCTTTTAATCCATTCTGCTAACCGCTTCCTCTTTATAGAGGAGTTTACCCCGTTCACATTTATGGTTAAAATGACCAATTCTGTATTACTTGCCATCTTGTTAACCCCGGTTTATGCTTTTCTCCCTTCTTTTCCCCTTACCCCCCTTCCCAGTATTGAGCTTGAGAGCTCCACTTGCTTCTCACAGCCCTCCCTTTTTCAGTATCCCTCCCCCCCTTAGAGTCCCCCCCCCCAACTTGCCCCTTTCCCTCCCAGTTACCGTATTCCCTTCCACTTAGCTTATTCCTTCCTTTTTCACTTTTCCCTTCTCACTTTTCAATGAGGTGGGAGAAGTTTCACCATAGATTGAATATGTCTAAAATTCTTCTCTTAATGCCAATTCTGAAAGCAGTAAAATACTCACTATATTCATCCCTCTCCATTCTTTCTCTCAGATATATTAGGTTTTCTTTGCCTCTTCATGAGTTGTAGTACCCCCACTTTCCCTTATTTCTGGTACAATGTCCTTTCCACATCTAGTTTCTAGAACAAGGTGTATATGTATTCTTTATACAACTTTATAGCCGAAATATAGTTCTCAAGATTAATCTTTACCTTTTTAGATTTCTCTTGAGTTCTGTGCTTGTAGATCAAATTTTTTGTTAAGTTCTGGCTTTTTCATCAGAAATAGATGAAATTCGCTTATTTCGTTGAATGTCCATCTTCTTCCCTGGAAAAAGATGCTCAATCTCGCTGGGTAAGTTATTTTTGGTTGCATACCAAGTTCCTTAGCCTTTCGGAATATCATATTCCAGGCCCTTCGATCCTTTAATGTGGATGCTGCCAGATCCTGGGTGATCCTTATTGTGGCTCCTTGATACTTGAATTGGGTTTTTCTAGCCGCTTGCAGTATTTTTTCCTTTGCCTGAGGGTTCTGGCATTTGGCCACTATATTCCTTGGTGTTTTGATTTTAGGATCCCTTTCAGTAGGGGATCGATGAATTCTTTCAATGTCTATTTTACCTTCTGTTTCTATGACTTCTGGGCAGTTCTCTTTGATAATTTCCTGGAAAATAGTGTCCAGGCTTTTTTTTTCATCATACTTTTCTGGAAGTCCGATGATTCTCAGGTTGTCTCTCCTGGATCTGTTTTCCAGGTCTGTTGTCTTCCCCAGAAGGTATTTCACATTCTTTTCCATTGTTTGATTTTTTTGGATTTGCTTGACTGATTCTTCTTGTCTCCTCGAGTCATTCAATTCCAATTGTTCGACCCTGATTTTCAGTGAGGTATTTTCTTCACTCACTTTTTTAAGATCTTTTTCTAATTGTCCAATTGAGTTCTTTTGTTCTGTGGAATTTTTTTCCATTTCGCCAATTTTGTTTTCCAGTTCACCAATCCTATTTTTCAAGGATTTGGTTTCTTTATCCACTCTCTCTTTAACTGACTTCTCCAGGCTCTTTTGCCAAGCCTCCCTCTCCTTTTGCAGAGCCTCCCTCTCCTTTTCCCATTTTTCTTCTAGCTCCCTTGTGAGAGCCTTTTTAATTTCCTCCATGAGATTCATCTGTGCTGAGGAACATACGATCTCCTCCTTTGGGGATTCACCTGGGGACTGTTTGTTTTTAGTCTCCTCAGGGTTTGGAGTCTGCTCTTTATCTGTATAAAAGCTGTCCAGGGTTAGATTCTTTTTCAGTTTCTTGCTCATTCTGTCTATTTATCAAAGACAAACTATCAAAGAAACAGAAGGAAAAAAACCCCTTGAATGGAGGCTGCTTTCTTTGTGGGAGGGGCAGGGTATTCGTGAGGCATGGGTCCTACTGTGCTATGGCGCCTGCGCGCTGAGATCCGAGCGCTCTGAGATCCGAGCGGGCTGAGACACTGTGGGGGAGGGGTGGCCAGGTCCCGAGAGACTCCAGCTGTTTGGGGTTGTATTCTTCACCCCCGGTGTTTTTAGCTTCTCTGCTGGGCTGCTGACTTGCTCCTGTAGCAAAGCTCTCCCCGCAGAGACGGCTGCGATCACGCCCCACCCCCTCTCCGCTCTGCTCGGCTCTGAGCTGCTATCTGTGCTCTCGCTGAAGCTGCTGCTGCCCGCAGACTGCTTCCAAATACCGTCCCCGCCCTCGCGCAAAAACAGACCTTTCTTGACGAGTCTCAAGGATGGTTTCTCTTGGTAAGTAATTGTATGGTTTTTTTTCAGTCGAGCATTAATTCAGAGGCATGAAATGAAATGAATAGTGAGAGAAAAACACGGAGGTTACACAGACGTGTATTTCCTCTCCGCCATCTTGGCCGGAAGTCGGACCTCATTGGATTTAAAGACATACTGAATTCTGAAAACTTTTTAGTGAGGAAGTTAAAGCTTTTAACTTCCTGAGACATAAAACTTCTCACAAAGTAATTGCTTTCACATTCTCTTGTAAATCCATTGTAGAAGATTTACTGGATATACTGCAGGCTTGAAGAACATTTGGGTGGTACCATTCTGATACTACACTTATGAAAATTAATTGATTGTGTTTTTATTTAAAGGTTTCATTTTTCTATTAGCTCTTTACATATTTGTTAGATAAACTGCCTTCATTAAAATGGCTAGAAAATAAACTTCTTGTTAGTAACTCAATTTGGGTGAGCTCTTACTACATTTAGTTAATTTCATTACTGCCTTAATGGAATAAATAATATGAAACAAATTACACTCAGAAATAGAAAGTATTTCTTCTAACATGGATATCTGAGGTATTATAGGATTTGTTTATTCACTTTACACAAAAGAGTGAAGTCACAGAGCAAAGAAAGAAAGAACATAGTTCCATTTGGACATCTACTTAATTCTTCGTGGTGACCTTCTTGATACCAAGGCACAGACTTACTTTTTTTCCCAAACTATTATAAACTATTTCTTCAAACTATTTTAAACTACTACATTTTTAGGAATTAAACAATTCAATTAAGTATGTATTTATTATGTACCTACTAAGTGAGAGAACTTAAAGTTAGGAATCAAGATGTAAAATAGTTGAAATGGAATCCTTAAGAGCTTACATTTTATTGGGGAGAAGCAAATACATACTTAGAAAATCAAACTATAAGGGGCAGCTAGATGGTGGAGTGGATAGAGCACCAGCCCTGAAGTCAGGAGGACCTGAGTTCAAATCTGGTCTGAGACACTTAATACTCCCTGGCTATGTGACCCTGGGCAAGTCACTTAACCCCAATAGTCTCAGGTTAAAAAAAAAAATCAAAATATATACAAAGTAATATCTAGGGAAAGAGCACTGGCAATTGAGTAATTGACTTCATTGGCTTCTAAGAGAAAGCCCTAGTAAGTTAAATTTTGAAGGAAGCTATGATTCTACAAGAAAAAGTTAATAGAATGCAATCCTAAACATTCTAATATAATGTTATATATTTGCTTGTGCAAAGGCATGGAGATAGCAATGGAATACTGTGATTGGTTAAAGTAAGCTGACCAATCTGGCTAGCACTGCATACCCAAGAATAAACTGTGTAGGTCTGGAAATGGAGGCTGAAGCCAGATAGAGAAAGGGTTTTATAAGTGAAATGGTGGAGTCTGCATTTTATTTTAGGGATGAGAGAGTACCACCAGAATTTTTTCAATAGTGCAATGAAAGAGTTACAGTTCTGCTTTAGGAATATCACTTTAGCATGGAGGATTAAAGGAGAGACATTAGGCTTAGAAAGCTATTAGAAGCTATTGCAATAGTGCGTAGGACAGATGATGAGGGCTATGTGAATGTGAGATAGGAATGGATGGTGAATACATTTTGGAAGGAGTATTAGGATAAATAGACCTGGAAATGATTTTTGTAGAGATTGTATTTGAGATCTGACATATACTCCAAAGAGAAAAGACTATAGAGAAGAGATAACTTAGGATAACAAGGGGTACACTCATTGCTTACAGGGTGGAATGTGTTTGAAGACCTTGCAAAGGCGATTGAGTAAAGATCACAGATGACATCTCAAAATCAATTAAAATGTGCGAGATCATCAATGAAAATGTTTGAAACCTTAGAGAATATCTAATTCAATTCTATCATTACATGTCATATATTAAGAGAAATGTCTGGAAGGTAACTGGAGATGATTCTTCATTAACAAACAAAACAAAACAAAACAAAACAAAACAAAACAAAAACCAATTTTTTGACAAAATATGGCCCACTCAAACCTATGTCAAAAACACTGGTTTAATTCACCTTGCTACTTAAGTCACCTTGTAGAGTATATAAAGTGGTTGACAAATGGCCTGAAAAAGCACAGGTTTCTCTCAAAGCAGATAAGTTATTATCTCAGGGAGATTTAGACTCTGGACAGTACTTAAAACAATGAATTTTAACCTTGGCTCTAAAAATGTGCAAGAGGCTTTGGAGAAGTTATGTTTAATAAATATCAAGCTCACCAACATATTATAAAAATTACACAGTTCAGAGAGATGCCAAAATTCTAAAATGACTAATACAGGTCACATTTAAAGGTTAAGTTTCAAAGATTCTATAGACAAATAGTATTTCTATGTATGGTATAAAGGGTCTTTTCAGTCCTCTTATGACACAGAGAATATTCAAAATATGTCTCCTATTCTGTTAGGAAGTCCATACTCACCATAGAAAACAAAAACAGAATCATTGATTTTAATGGAAACAACTCAGTGAAATTCTCTCTTCTAAATATTAGAGTCATTATTGTGTATGTGCATAAACTATGTGCCAATTTTTAGAAAAATCAAATAGTTGGTCTCTCAGGCAATGATTAGGAAAGAGAAGCACAATGGAAACAATCTATGTAAACAAAGATGTTCTCATTATACCAAATTTCAGTAAAAATTATCTGACTTACAATTTCATTTTTTTCATGTATTAAGATTTCCTTCACTATTAGCCTCTTTTTATTAGTTAATTATAGATTAGAAGCTATATGAATAGTGTGGGAAATACTACTTGTTTCATATGAATCATTTTAAAGACAGGAAGAGCAGAGTTCTAATCTGTTGCCTACCTTAATATAAGAAACCTCTTAATAATGCAGAACAGCACTTTTAAGTCATCCTGGAATAACTAGTAGTAGCTGTGTTCATCTTTTAGAAAACTCAGAAAAATCAAGAAAAGTGCACAGGTATTTATCATGTGCCTATGTATATTGTGGAGAATATAAATAATGAAAAAAGCTCTAATTTAGAGGACCTTAGAATCCATTTGAAAAGACAAGACAAATAAAAGTTAAGGAAGAACAATATGACACATAATCCAGGTATGATTTGTGTTACACAGGATATAATCACACGAGAGAAGTTCAAAGAAAGAACAACGTGGGTTTTGACCCAGTACTTAGGAAAGGTATCATGAAAGACACTTTCTTCATGGCTTAAGTTAGGCCTCAACTAACATGGACTGTTAGGAGAACAGGTGATATTTGTAATGGTTTTGGTATAACATTGGACCTTTCTTTCTGGATGATCACTTTTCAGATATGTGATATTGAAAGGATTGAGTAAAAAATAAATTCAGACCCAGGATTAAGACCTTAGGAAACGACATATGAGATCTCAAAAATGATGCATTTATCTATATTAAGCAAACCTTGATTAGTCCTTTAATTTCCATGTAATTGTTTTTTTCTTATTTCATAAATAATAAAAGAAAAACATCATTTCCTATAATTTTTTTGAACATCATAGAGGACTAAAGAATCAGATCTCTGAGCCTCAATGATTCTGTAAAGCCTGAGAAATTAAGGTCTGTGTAAGAATCCAAGTGAGCCAGATTGAGAGAGCAAGTAATTGTAGCAAGTAAGTTGACGGATTACATATGTTTATATGTATTTAACTTAACTTAAACTTAAAAGAGAATAATTATCTTTACTTAGAGGAGCTACAATTCTACTATTTTTCCTTCTTTTCTTCCTAGCCATTTTCCTTCCTCTATTTCTTCTAGGATTCTCTATTTACACACCCTCCTAATTTAACAAAAAAATAGGATTTCTACAAATTTCTACAACAGCCTACCTCCATGGCTTACTCTGTAGTTCTTGGAAATTTTTTGTATCTCATATCATGTAAGAATAAAAATGATTGAGAAATATTTAGCAATGGACGTTTTTTTTAACCACAGTTTTTTTTAAAGTACACAATCTGTTATTTAATATATTTTCAAAAAAGTAAAAATGTGCTAATTTTCCTATTCTATATTTTTCTTTCTCCTCTTTTTCCTTCTCTCTCTTCTCTGTCTGTCTCTGTCTTCTCTCTCCCTCTCTTGATCATTGAAGGTAAATGACTTCCTCAAGCTTACACAGCTAAAGATGACAGGAAAAGATAATGACAAATGTTGGAGGGGATGTGGAAACACTGGGATACTGATGCATTGTTAGTGGAGTTGTGAACAGATCCATCCATTCTGGAAAGCAATTTGAAACTGTGCTAAAAAAGTTATCAAACTGTGCAGTGTTTCTACTGGACTTATATCCTAAAGAGATCTTAAAGAAGGGAAAGGGACCTGTATATGCAAAAATGTTTGTGGCAGCCCTTTTTGTAGAGGCTAGAAACTGCAAACTGAAGGATGCCCATCAGCTAGGAATGGCTGAATAAGTTATGGGTATGAATGTTATGGAATATTCCTGTTCTGTAAGAAACGACCAGTAGGATGATTTCAGAGAGGCTTGGAGAGACTTACATGAACTGATGCTAAATCAGGAGATCATTGTACATGGCAATAACAAGATTATACAATGATCAGTTCTGATGGATATGGTTCTCTTCAACAATGAGATAATTCAAACCACTTCCAAATCAGTTCAGTGATGAAGAGAGCCATCTACACCCAGCATTTTCACTTTTTTTGTTGTTGTTTGCTTGCATTTTATTTTGCTTCTCTTTTTTCTTGTGCTATACGATAATTGTATAAATATGTATGCCTATATTGGATTTAACATATATTTCTACCATATTTAACATATATTGGAATAACTGCCATCTAGGGAGAGGGCATGGGGAAAGGGAGTAAAATTTGGAACACAAGGTTTTGCAAGGGCTCATTTTGAAGAATTGTCCATGCATATGTGTTGAAAAATAAAAAAAAACTTAAAAAAAAATCACACAGCTAGGAAGTGTTAAGTGCCTGAGGCCAGGTAATGGAATATTATTGTTCCATAAAAAATGATGAACAAGCTGATTATAGAAATGCCTGGAAAGATTTAAATGAACTGATGCTGAGAGAAACAAGCAGAACCAGGGATATACTGTGCAGAATAATAGCAAAAATGTGCAATGATCAACTATGAAAGACTTGGTTCTATCTCACTGGTTCAAGTGATCCAAAGCCCTGTAAACTTTGGACAGAAAATGCCGTTTGCCTCCAGAAAAAGATCTAAGGAGACTGAATGTAAATCAACACATGCTATGTTCACTTCTTTTTTCTGTTTTTTAATCTCTCCCATGGTTTTTCCCTTTTGCTCTGATTTTTCTCTCGCAACATGATTCATAAAGCAATGTGTATTAAAAATAAACAAATGTGCTACAATAAAAAATAATAAGTGCCTGAAACCAGATTTGAACTCGTTTTCCTGATTCCAGTGCTTTATCTACTGCACCATCTAGCAGTCTCTCTATTGTAAAATTTTAAATCACCTACAATTTGCAATGCATTCTGAAACAAATCTCTATTTCTTGTCTCAAAATCTGATTTATGGTCAAACATGTAATGTTAATCATCAACTTGCCAATTTTTGCTGCATGTCAACATCAATAATAAACAATATAGCTACTTTAATGAGACAGTGGAGAAGTTTTTCATCCTTGGATATTACTAAAGAAAGAAATGCCAAACTATTTATGTGTTAAGATTTCCAAGTTACCCTAATAAAACCTGAGAAGACGACAAGACATTTACTTCAGTATATAATTATTATAAGGCTAGAAGGAACCTCAGTCTCTCCTATCATGCCACTATCTATAATGAAAGATTGTTTCAGTTATTCTCCAAATAAGGTGTGTACTTTTTGTCTCATTCCATATTTCTAATAATAGAAAATGGAGGTGACACAATTTTAAGGTTATTGAAGCAATGATTTTCATTATGTTTTTAAAAAAGCAAAAGTTACTTTTATTGAAAAAATCAAAATAATGTCTAACGGTCCATATGCCCATTTTTCCATCTTTAAAAAAATTTTTAAGGACACACTATACACAAGACAACTTATACTTCATAAAGGTATGTGAATGGAATAGTCAGGATTTCACTAAGAATGTTCTAGAATAGACCATAATAGAGGGAAATGTTCAAAGAATAAGAGTTCACTGTGCTTACTGACTACTGACTATAAATTAAGTACTTGGTTATCACCTTAAGAGTTCTTCTCTAACAAGGAATTTATATTGCATATATTTAAATCATACAATATTTTGTGAAAGAGTCAGAAAAAAATAAAACTTCTTTTGCTACTTCCCTATTTCTAAATATCAAGCAAGTCACAAAATAGAGAAATGTTTGCTGGTTAAAGGTGTTTATCGTGGTTCAAAAGAGTTGTCTAAAGAAAATTCCAAATGAAAGACGGAATTGTGCTGATGGCATTAAGTTTCACATCACTGTGAGGCCTCCTAAATAAGATAATCACACAAAAGAATTCAGGCTAATAATCTACATAGGAAAATCTAAGCATATAAAGTTTATTTACTATCCATTATACAGCATAGAACTGGACAGAAAGTACACAGAAATAGCTAGTAGCACAGTTGGATAGAAAGTGCACAGAGTTACTACTAGCACAAATGCTTTGAAAAAAAGTCTAAACAGTGGGTAAGAAAGGACTATATTTGGAAAATTGCCCAGTTCTTTCAGATACAGTGAGTTTTTCCTAAACACAAAGGCTTATCTTTTAAAAATAAATCATCATCTGGTAATGTACTATGACAACAAAGAATGGAAGATTTAAGTTTTAAAGTTACAGAACAAAAACCTAAAGTATATTAAAATGAAGAACTGAACAGGGAAGGAGATAAAAATATTAACCAAGAAATATAACTTGAAAATGGGAAGGATCACGTACTAAGAATAAAGGAAAACCAATGGACATATTTTGTGCTTTACTGGTATTCATGCAATGTTAAAGATCTTTAAAAAAAAAAAAGCCATCAGAGCACAGAATGGTCCTTTTATGGAAGGAAGATTTATGGAAAACTATGGGAGAGTGACTGGATTGTGCTTTGCTCTGCTGAAGAGAAAACCCACAATGATTAAAGATTTATTAACTGAATGCCATCATTTGCCTATTACCCTTCAAGTGACTAGCAATCTTAATTTTTATGAGATTATAATATTCCATGAATTTCATCAATAGACAGCTACCAGAAAGTTACTCTAGTAAAATGATAGATCTGTTTTCAGGGAATAACTTTGGGTCATTTAAAGTGCTATGCAATTTCCCAAATGCAACTCATTTGGTTCTCATTGTGAAGTACCCTATAATGTTTTGATTACAAAATTACAAAACAAAAAGCTAAGTAGTAAATGCTAAAACCCAGTCACTTCAATGCTATGAACAGAAAATGATTCTGATGGATATGACTTCTGGTTTCTAAATGGTATGCTAGAGGGATACAAATTTTAACAAGGGATACTAAATCAGAAAGACTGATGATCTAAAGAATACCCTAGTTAACTTTGGAAGCTTTCATTATCAGAAAGCTGATCACCAAATGATCATTATTTTTGGTTACAACAACACAAAGACTTAAAATTACATCAATGGAAAAATATATGGTGATAAAATTGAAAACATAGATAAAAAGCCAAGTTAAAAATAAAATTAAGCACCAACTATGTAACAAGAACAGTTCCTATCATTGGGAAACTCGTATATTTAATGGAAGAAATAAATGAATCTGTTTCATAATTCAGAAGTCTGAAGGTTTTATTGGATTTGTATTCAAGGATATCTCCAATGCCTTTTATTATTATTTGTTTACAATCACTATTAATATAGATACCTAGTGTTATTTTACTGAAATAATAGATTATATAGTTGTTCCAATATATCCTACTATAAAACTTTTGTTGTTGATGATGATGATGTTGAGTTGTTTCAGTTATTGATTCTTTGCAACTCCAATGGTTTGCCTTTTCCTTTTCTATCATCTGGTATAACCCCCATCATTTTACAGAAAGAAATCATAGAGGACTAAAACCCACCATCTGCTTTCCAATCTAATGTTTTTTTTACTATTATGCAAGGCTTAACTTTAATTAATAAACAAAGGATCTTTTCCCATTTTATAAGTAGTGTTTTAAGGTTAGTCTTTTTTGTCTTTCTCTAAAACATATCTGATTAAATCAGAATTGTCATAAAATGTGTCCAATTAATTTCAGGAGAAAAAAAAGAACTTTTTATTTGCCTAGATTTGGGGACAGAAGATATGAAGAATACCTAGAAAATAATGGGGAAGAAATAGAAAAGGTGAATGGGAAGACTAAAGAAAAACAGGTTAACAATTTCCTCTATTCCCTTCAACCTGTGCTTGTTCTATAGATTCAATAAGTAACAGGAAAGACAATATAGAAGGCAAAAGGAAAATCTGACAGGTACTTTGTAAGTCAGACAGTTCCTAGTTCTCTTTGAAACATGTTAACAGCTGTTAAGGCATCCCATTAACTTGTCTTTTTGAGTTGTTGGTAACTACTGTCCTATATCTCTTCTGCCCTTTATGGTTAAACCCTTCAAAAAGGCTTCTACAGCAGTTATTTCCACTTTCTCTCCTCTTACACTTAACCCCTTAAAATCTAGGTTCTGCTCTTATTATTTCACCACTGCTACTACCAGCCTGGTACAACCCCTCATTACTATATTCCTGGGATACTGCAATAGCCTGCTGGGGGCGGTCTAGTCTCTCTCCTCTCTCATGTACCCTGCATCAAGTCACCAATCCAGTATGATTAATCATGTCACCCTCCTACTCAATAAACTTCAGTGCCTTTTTATTGCCTCCAGCATCAAATGTAAAATTATCTGTTTGGTTTTCAAATCTCTTCATTATTAAGTCCCCCTCTAATGATCCAGTCTTTTTATACTTTACTCTCCAATATATACTCTTTAAACTAGTGATACTGGCCTTCTATCCATTTTTAGCACGCTCTTTCTTTTTTTGCATTATTCCCTTATCATCATAATGGAAATGGAAGAGGGTTGCATGAGGTTACATGAAACTGAAGATCATTTTAAGAGTCCCTATGGCTCTCCTGACTCCCTACTCTCCCTCCCTATCCACACAATGATCAATACCCAGGTAAAGCTTTCCAGAATAGACTAGGAATGTTCTTAGTCAGCAAAAACAGTCTGCTGCCAGGCTTATACTCAAAGCCCTCCCAGATTGACAGAACCTGCCAGAGCTTGTCCTACTCTATTGGCAGACATACAAGATCACAGTGAGTCACAATTGTGATTCTTTGGAGAGGGCAGTATTTCATGATTCACAACTATACAGCGTCAGTAGATAATACTGATTTAAAATGGATATGTTTTCACTTCAAGGGTCATTTTTGGGGCCTTAGAAAGTACTATGCAATTTCCAAATATAATCAATTTGGGGTCTATTTCTTTGTCATTCTTATGATGAGTCCAAAATATATTTGTGCATTGATTTGAGAAAGCTCTTTGTGCTATTCACCCATCTATGGTAAAATAGTTGCTTGTTGATTTATTAGTCACTGAATGTTTTTCATCTACTTTCTGTTCTGTTAGGCTCTTTTAAGTAATTATGAATTTCATTTAAGAAGCTCTGAGATTTTTAATTTTCAGTCTGAGGCAATCAATACACTATAACCCACATATAGGAGCTTCTGGAGAACCTTACCATCTATAGAGAATCCCTCTCTTCTTTAGACTCTGCTCTGGATAGCCTACAAAACAGCTGAAAACATTAGGTATTAAAAAAATTAAAAAGAAAATATTGAGAAAGTACTTCACTAATTGGGAATATAATTCAATTCTTTTTAAGAAGTGATTGAATTTACTTTGCTTCCCACCCTGAAAATATTTCATAAATTTTCTAATTCTAAACTACTCAATTTTTTCCTATATTTAGCAGTGGTTTCTTACTCCCAAGTGTCATAATCCATCAACAAACATTTACTAAGCACATACCAAGCCCTATTATGTTTTTTAAAAAGTCGTGCAACCACACCCACTAGTAACAGTGAAGGTATCAGGGGGTGGGTGACTGCACAATTACACAGTAAAAAAACACAGCAGGGGTTTTGAACTATTTTGACCTGTCTCATCTTTAGAACTATAGTGGCAGAAAAAGGCAACAGTACCAGCATGGCTTTGTTAAAAAAAAAACAAAGATTTTAAAATTAATTTGACAGTCATCAAATTAACCTATCCACATACAAAAGTCAGAAAAAGATTGCATATGAGGCCATGAAGCTACCATTCAGAACTTTTGTTTTAAAAGTACAAATCAAATTTACATGATAGTACAAACATTGTCCTTGTCTCTGTTTTTGAACTTCTTTCTGCTCAATGTATTTTTAACTGTTTTACTGATGTTCTTTTCTATCTTTTGGTAAAAAGTATCACAACCACACATTCCTTCCCATATCACATTCCCTCTTCCTCATGGCAAAACATGTTGAATTTGTCATATCTGAAAATGTATGGCTCATTTTGTATTCAAAGATCATTACTTTTCTGTTGAGAGCTGGATAGCATATTGGGACATTGAAAAATTGAAAAAGGAATTAATTCAACATCTTTCAAAAGAAAACTATTTGACAAAACTACATCTCCAGTGAATATTAAAGTATATTGCCCTAGTAGAGAAGAATTTTCATGGTCATTTATATATTCACTTTTTTAATGTAAAAGGTAAGTTTTTAGGACTTTGGGACAAAAATAAGCTGCTAATATTTTGGGATATTGATTAAAGTATTTAGAATATCAATATCTAAGAGTAAGAGTTATATCTTAGTGAACATTATTTATTGAGCATTTTGTGGACAACTAATACATGATAAGTTGCAGTTTCCTCAGAGACCTGAGGATAAATTTATATTTTCAGATCAATAGGATGCATATTTTGTAAGACATTTATTCACTTGTATAAGAAGAAATTCTCTTACCTGATATATGTGTGTGTGTGTGTGTGTGTGTGTGTGTGTGTGTGTGTGTGTATAATATAATTTCTAACAGCCTCAGATATTCATCTTTATGACCCTCAGATTAGTAACTTATTCCTGCTTGCCTTAGTTTCCACATCTATAAAATGAACTGGGGAAGGAAATGGCAAACCATTACAGTATCTTTGCCAAGAAAATTCCCAATGAGTTCACAAAGAGTGTAACAAGATTGAAATGACAACAATATCTTAACAAAAATAGGTTTAGAGAGAAGGGAGAAAGTCTGAGAAGAGTTTTTTATAGCAAGGTATAATACCTAATTGAAATAAAATTTATTTCAGTTCATTAAACATGGGAAACTGGTCTTACATACATCTCTTGGAAATATTCTGATGAATCCATGTCCATTAATTGGAGAATCTTATCAAATTATATCAGATATCAATGAAAGTTAATATTACAACTGTAGTTTAAGAAACATCATGGCATCCAACAAAATATTTATATAATGAAATTCTTATTTACCTCACCACAACCTATTTAAGGAACAAGTTGACTACCCAAGGAGACTTCACTATACTGTTGATTTGGTTATATGTTTAGGAGATTCACCTATGACAGGATCCAAATCTAGCATACTTTTAAAGTCACATTGTAAATACAAATCTCTACAGGCTCAAATTCTTTTTATTGCTTTTATTAAAAAGCAAAATGTAAAAAGCTATACAACTTTCCTAATCTCCCCAAATAATGAAACTTTGTCATTTAAATAGGATGAAAAAATGAAAATTTTCAAAAATGAAAAAAAGTACATTTTTGAAGATGTTACAGAAATTGAAATATGGCATTAACAAATGCCCTTATCTATCTTTTAAATTTATGAGGCAAAATACCACCTCTACAATTTTAATCTCACAACTTTTGAGTGAAATTTCAGGAGAACATGAACTAGTTATAGAGGAAGGGCGGTCATAGATAGGTTGTAATTTGCATCAGTGGATGAAACTGTTGAACAGGTAAGATCATTGATCCATTTGACCATTTGAATAACTGAAAAGAACCTCTACATTTCTAGGTTATTTCCAATTATCATTTTTGTCTCCTCTGTTTTCCAGATTTTTTTTGAGAAGCAATTATCAGTCATTTAAATAACATAAATGCTTTTGGAGAAAAGAAAATAAGAGATGCCGTAGATACGTTCCTCCAAACTAAGATCCAGAAAGAGGTGCTGCCATGAAGGAAAGATACATTATTCAAATGCCAGAGATGGAGGCAGTAGGCAATTACTGACCATAAGTCTGCATGGGAATGGTTTCACAATGCAAGTATAAGTTCTCATTACTCCCATGAACACCAACTGCAGCAAGGTATATGGCTTGTATACTACTAGAAAAGAAGGCTTAAGAATATTAAAAGTTTAGATTTTTCCTTTAAATGACTGGCAAAACAAACAAACAAAAAGAAACTCTTGAAGGTTTATACTCATATGGGCTAGGATTCACTGAGTAAGAGAATAAGGTATATATTATGGAAGGAAAAGAGAGCAGAGTGGCTAAAAAGTGTGTATGAAAAAGCATCACTTGTCAAACTAGAGGGCAGTGAATATATTAAGAGCTGAGGACCACAAAACAGAGGGTAACAAGTGTAAATTGTTGAAGAAAAGTAGAAGTATTAAACTATGGAAGTCATCATTTCTGCCCAGAGCAGAGAACAGTTGAGCAACATGAACCAGGGTCTATTGAGGCCTATGATGAGGAAACTATCATTTATGGGAATTAAAAATTTCAATGGAAAAGAGTATTTGAATCCTGGCAGAGAAAAGCAATCCAAGAGATCCTGAGGCAAACAAAGAAAGAAACTCCAACTGTCCTTAAAAAGTGCCCAATTGAAACTGTCCCTTTGTAACTGACAACTATACATACTGGGAGGGGAGGGAGTGAGGTGACATCTTCATTTGGTAAGAGAGAAGGGATGTGAGTACCATTACATTTTGTGTATTCAAATGTGACTATTTTTTTTCCTGTTAAGTCAGGAACAAAATTATTTGTGTTTTGTAAATAGTAAGCCTGTGTATTTATAAGTGTTTATAACTATTTGGGGAGAGTGGTAGATATATTTCTAGATTATCTGAGAAGGGGTCACTAGTCAAAGAACTGACAGAACTCCAAAGTATCCATGAGCCCTTCAAGAGGCTTTAAGACCAAGATTACATGCTGCAATAATGAAAATATAAGAGGCTTTTTGTTTGTTTGTTTTAAAGAGAGAAGTAAGGCAGTGTTAGAAGAAGGACAGGGAAAGGAGATGATTCTGATGTAATGAATTCATTTACTCAGAATGGTATGAGAGGGAGAGGTATTCAGAATTTGTTCTGTCCTGACCACACCAAATAATAAAAGCAAAAATCTTAAAAAAAAAAAAAAATCCCCTCCCTGCAAAAAACAAACAAAAAAATAAAACTTTGTGATTAGAGGAGGACAATAAGCAGCCACTATAAGAAACCTTATTTTCCTTATTTCCTTTTCACTACTTACTCCCTCCTCATTTCTGTTTTTATCCAAGACTTCCTTCAGCTACATGAAACCTTTTCTGATCTCCTGATATGATAGTTCTCTCTTCTCAAAAAATTACTTTGTATATATTTTATATATCACTGCATATGCACATGCTTCCAGTTCATCCCCTATATTATAAGCTTCTTGAATGAGAGGAATGTTTCGTTTTTATCTTTGTCATAGGCACGGGGGATTCAAAGACTGGCTAGCAGTAGATGCTTAATAAATGTTTGCTAACTGAATAGTTTAGCTACGTGGATCTATCAATTTTGTTAATATTTTCACAGAGCCAAATAAAGTGGGGGGAAAAAAGAATGCACTTCAGTCTTACTAAGTGCATTCTTTTTTTCCCTCACTTTATTTGTGATCTTTTCCAGTTTTCTTCATTGAAGCATATTTTCATTTTATTTACTACTTGATTTTACAAGTTCTTAAACTGAAAACATATTACATCCATCCATTCTTTTTCTCTTTTTATTATATTTTAGAGAAATAACTTTTCCTTTGAAAACTGTTTTAGATGCATTCTAGAAGTTGTAGTATTTTGCCTAATCATTAATATTCTCTTTCAGAGTTTCCCTAATATATTCTTCAACATATTTATTATTAAAATTGTCATTACTAAATCTGTATTTAGGAATATAACTTTTACTTGTAGTCTCTGTACTTAATGCTATTTATTAATAGATTATTGATATGTAAAAAGTCTCAATGCATCAAGAAATTGACAATCTAAAAAAGGAGACAACATCCAAACAAACATATACAAAGAAAGTTATATATGGAATAAATAGGAAATGATTAACTTTAGGGAAAGCACTAGAATTAAAATGGATTGGAAAAGGCTTCCAAGGTACCCCCAAGGTCTTAAGAGAAACACATGCATACACAGACACACACACAATTTTCAATAGTACTTTATTTTTCCAAATACTGTAAAAATAGTTTTCAAAATTCATTTTTGTAAGACTTTGTGAAACATATTCTTCAATATTCCCAATCAGTGATAATATAAATCTTTCACTTCTAACTTATCCAACAGTTTGCATAGTTCTAGATTTTCCTATAATTTTTATAGTCCTTTTATCTTTATGAATTTGAATACTGTCATTTAGTTAAAACCTGGGCTAGTTACTTATCCACGCTGGGGTTAAGTTTTCTCATGTATCAAATGAGGATGTAACACATTGGCCCTTTTTTCTAACTCTAAATTTATGACCTTGTACTCTTCTCATTCTATGTCTCTGCTAGCATTCTGGTTGCTAGCTATGCTTTGGAGTTTTATACATCTCTTGGCATAGGATATTGCCCAGGGAAATGTAATCTTTTCTCAGTGAAGGCAGTCTCAAGTTGCGCAAAGCTTCCCAGAATGAAATCCATTATAAAATCCCAGTTTCAAATTGCAGGCACACACCTTCTTCCCCATGTGAATGGTTAGTGACATTCTTTTTCCTTCTGAGACAAGTTTCCCTTTTACTATCTATCACATGACATCTGGTTGAAGAACATAGCACTGATTAGCCAGGAAAATAAGAGACTTTGAAAAAAAACTGTTTTCGAATATCTTAGAGATGTTTTACTTGGAAAAGGATTTACATTTATTCTACTTGGATCTAGGTAGAAGTTTCAAAAAGATAAATTTAAGTGTGACATAAGTAAAATCTTCCTAAAAATCAGAGTTAACCAAAGTTGGTACAAACATCTTCAGATGGTATCAGGATTTTCTGTCAGATGAAGTATTCAAATAAAGGTTGGATGAATGCATCAGGCAAGTCTTAAAGGTGATTCCTTTTCAGGTATGAATTGAACTAGATGCCTACTTAGGTCCTTTCCAAATTCAGTTAAGGTTTGCAAACACTGCCTCACTTAAAACTTAGCACAAAACTGTTAGCTAAGAATATAGGTATTATGCTCCCTATTTTATAGATGAGGAAAATGAAATACAAAGAGTTTAAGTGGCTTGTCCAGGATTGTATTGTTTGAAGGTGAGATGAAAACCTGGATCTTTCCTTTCTAAAGAAAGCTACCATGACATGCCCAATCTATTATTCCAAGCTGCCTACTACCTTTCTGTTAATAAAACTATCTTAGGTCACTGACATATACTATGTCTACTCAACCAAACATTATCTATATAAATCAAGCCATATTTTAATGTTAGGATTTCCATTTCAAAGTTTTGTGGCAAACATTTCTGTAAATGAAAGAATACCTTGGGTTTACTTAAAGTAGGGCACACAGTAAGTACTACCTTAATCACATTGCAATGTTATAAGGCATGCTATGTATAATTTATGCAATATAAATTGAGAGGAAAAAAGATGTATTAATGATTCCCTTACCACAAGGTCCCTAAAGCTTTTAGTTTTTCTGATGTGTAACATATTTATAACCTTTACCAGGTCAATTAGGCAAGAAAATTATGAGAGATATTTAGTTCCTAATCATAAAATCTCTATAAAGAAATAGACATTTTCATGGGTAATTTTTGGTTACAAGAGGTCTCTTAGGAAAACATGTTTGAGTTTTCTTGTTGTCCAGATAAATTAATTTCATATTCAACAAACATTTCTTAAATATTAAGAACAAGATAATATGATGAAAACACAAGGGAAGACACAAAAATAACAAGAAACTAACCCTAAACTCAAGGAACTTATAATTTAGCCAAAGAAAAAATATAGATAAAATTATATAATGTACCCCCCAAATTTAAAATTATATCTGTTAGTTTTTTACTTAATTTTTTTATTCATTCAACAAACATTTATCTAGTGTCTATTCTGTGGGATTCATTGTGATTAAATGCTGGGGGTGGAGGGTGGGGATAGGGGAGAAGTTACATAGATAAATAAAATAATCTCTGCTGTCAAAAAACTTATCTAGAGTGTGAGGAGAAAAAACTGGGTAGGGATCAAGGAAGATTTTATGGGTTGGATGGTATTTAACCTTGGCCTGAAAGAATAGATGGTATATCGATAAGTAGAAATTAAAGTGGAAAAGAGGAAACTCAAGGTATAGCAGAAGCAAAAGCAAAAAGATAGGGAAGTGGAATGCTTTCAGGAGACAGGAATAAAAAAAGTAATCTGGGAAATAGAACTAGATTTTTGGAGTGCTTTGAACATCATCAAGAGGCAACATGTTGTTTTGCACTTAGATTAAGGATGACTTCAAGTGAGAAAATTGTCACATAACTTTTCTAAACCTCAGTTTCCTTATCTGTAAAGCAGAATTTAAAAAGACAGTACCTACTTCATAGGGTTGTCATAAGTACTTTATTTAAACTGTGGGATATCTGAAAGAGGAGAAGGGAGTCCATTCTAGGCATGGAGAAAAGCCTGTGAAAAGGTATAGAGATGAAAGATGGTTGTGTGTATGGGGTGCAGGAGGGAAGGGACAAGCATGCTGTTTTGAATAGATTTTTAGAGTTCAAGAAGGGGAGCAATTTATAAAGAGTAGAAAAAAAGAGTTCAAATCTCGTCTCAGATGCTTAAAACCTCCCAGCTATGTGACCCTGGGCAAATCACTTAATCCCAATTGTCTCAGGGAGGAAAAAGAGAATAGGAAAAAGAAGGGTAGACACAGATGGTAAAGAAAATTAAATGCTCAACAGAGGATTTTGTATTTGCTCCTAAATGCATGTTCTACCTTCCTCCCAAATACTACTCCCTCTTCACCCCAAAATTTTTTTGGTAAATTTTTTTGTCCACTTTATCTCTTATATCTACTTTTATTTTCTAATCTATGTTGTTTACTCCACAATATAATATAAGACAACTGACAAGAATTGCTGTTTTTGTCTTTGTGTCCCAAGGTCTTAAAATTTCTAGATAACAGTAGTCACTAAAAAAAGGCTATGTATGCATGATATTCAAAGCACTCCAAAAACCTAGTTCTACTAGAATTGTGGGGGTAGGAGTGCTAAGAAGAAATTGGATGTGAGAAACGTTCTAAAGATATATTAAGTTCTATGTTACTGAACTTCATGAGATGAAGGAGAGAGGAGAGCTAAGATGACTAAAGTTCTGAACAAAGGAGAAAGTTCCATTCATAGAGACAATGAAATTGGGGAGAAAAGCAATATTCATAAGAGTGTTTTTACCTTGGTAGGACCTCCTAGAGTTTCATGTTTCCTAGAAACATTAGGTAATCTTTATCCTATAATGAGCTATCAATAAAATTTAGTAGAAGTTGGTACCTAAAAAATTTAGGAAATATGTTTTCAAACCATTTGGTATTGGCTAAGAAATAGATTAGTGGATCAGTGGAAAAGGCTAGGCTCACAAGACAGAATAGTCAATTATAGCAATCTAGTGTTTGACAAACCCAAAGCCCCTAACTTCTGGGAAAAGAATTCAATATTTGATAAAAACTGCTGGGATAATTGGAAATTAGTATGGCAGAAATTAGGCATGGACCCACACTTAACACCATATACCAAGATAAGATCAAAATGGGTCTATGACCTAGGCATAAAGAACGAGACTATAAATAAATTAGAGGAACATAGAATAGTTTATCTCTCAGACTTGTGGAGGAGAAAGAAATTTGTGACCAAAGATGAACTAGAGACCATTACTGATCACAGAATAGAAAATTTCGATTACATCAAATTAAAAAGCCTTTGTACAAATAAAACTAATGCAAACAAGATTAGAAGGGAAGCAACAAACTGGGAAAACATTTTCACAGTTAAAGGTTCTGATAAAGGCCTCATTTCCAAAATATATAGAGAACTGACTCAAATTTATAAGAAATCAAGCCATTCTCCAATTGATAAATGGTCAAAGGATATGAACAGACAATTTTCAGAGGATGAGATTGAAACTATTACCACTCATATGAAAGAGTGTTCCAAATCATTATTGATCAGAGAAATGCAAATTAAGACAACTCTGAGATACCACTACACACCTGTCAGATTGGCTAAGATGACAGGAAAAAATAATGATGAATGTTGGAGGGGATGCGGGAAAACTGGGACACTAATGCATTGTTGGTGGAGTTGTGAACGAATCCAACCATTCTGGAGAGCAATCTGGAATTATGCCCAAAAAATTATCAAAATGTGCATATCCTTTGATCCAGCAGTGTTTCTATTGGGCTTATATCCCAAAGAAATACTAAAGAAGGGAAAGGGACCTGTATGTGCCAAAATGTTTGTAGCAGCCCTGTTTGTAGTGGCTAGAAACTGGAAAATGAATGGATGCCCATCAATTGGAGAATGGCTGGGTAAATTGTGGTATATGAATGTTATGGAATATTATTGTTCTGTAAGAAATGACCAGCAGGATGAATACAGAGAGGCTTGGAGAGACCTTCATGAACTGATGCTAAGTGAAATGAGCAGAACCAGGAGATCATTATACACTTCGACAACGATATTGTATGAGGACATATTTTGATGGAAGTGGATTTCTTTGACAAAGAGACCTGAGTTTCAATTGATAAATGACGGACAAAAGCAGCTACACCCAAAGAAAGAACACTGGGAAACGAATGTGAACTATCTGCATTTTTGTTTTTCTTCCCGGATTATTTATACTTTCTGAATCCAATTCTCCCTACGCAACAAGAGAACTGTTCGGTTCTGCAAACATATATTGTATCTAGGATATACTGCAACATATCCAACATATAAAGGACTGCTTGCCATCTAGGGGAGGGGGTGGAGGGAGGGAGGGGAAAAAAATCGGAACAGAAATGAGTGTCAATATAATGTAATTATTAAATAAAAAATTAAAAAAAAAAGAAATATGTTTTCATATTTCAGATGTAGCATGACTAATTTTTGAATGTTTTTATTTAACATGTATTGGTCAACTTGCCATCTGGGGGAGGGGGTAGAGGGAAGGAGGGGAAAAATTGGAACAAAAGGTTTTGCAATTATCAATGCTGAAAAATTACCCATGTATCTATCTTGTAAATAAAAAGCTATAATAATTTTAAAAATATTTGAATATTTTGAAGAAAGGTCATCCAAATGTCTATTGAATCTGATAACAATTATAATCTCAAATAAGAACCATTTAAGACTTTTCATTTAAATATAAATTTTTTTTTTCTATAGAATGATTTATTTCCAAGTAAGGATTTTCAGATGAAAACTACCTTGGTTTTCAGATGACAAGTTACTTATTCATATGCAAGCAGACACATCATAAACTATTTATTTTCATTATCATATTTTAAAAACAAAGATAATAGTTCATAGTAGAAGGAATTGTTTTTCTAAGGTCATTGATTTTTAACCATTTTACCTGCCAAATGAAACTAAATAATTTAGCTTGCTCTAAAATGCTATAATCAATACAACAGATTTTAATTCAACTGCAGAAAAACACTATAGAAGATAGTTACTTCATAAATAGACTCCATTCTTGTTTTGCTTCAGAGAAATTAAATTAGCAAGTTTTTAATCAGAAAAAAGGGAGTAGTTACAAGAATATGATAAAGAAAAAATAACTACAATGGTCACCTTTAGCCAAACCGTTGGAATAGTAAACTGTTGAATGAGAGAAACACATAATACTCATGAAGTATGTACCTTGCACCCAGAATGATGTGATAAACATTAAAATTCAATCCAATCCATCATTGGAATCTCCCCTTAAAGTAAAATATGTCATCTAGAAGTGGCAACAACAGATATGTGATCAAGTAGCACAGTAGCGAGTGATGCTTTGGTTTATTTTCTTTTGTGTGCCTCCAACTACATTTTCAACCTTCTATCCTGACTATAAACTTCAGATTGTGGTGTGGAGGTGTCATATTTGAAAATATATACACATAATAATAACAAAAAATGCAGAATGTGGTTAAGTTTAACCAACTTAAATATCTAAATCGGCTTCTAAATTTGTTTATCATGCACATTTACTGTTTAAGATTTTGCACAAAAACTCTGGAATATTGCACATGGAATATGAATCACTAGAACTAAACAGAATCTCAAAGTTGGAAGGGACCTTAGACTACAAAGTCCAAAACTGTGCCTGAACAAAAGTTTAGTCTATAACATCTCCAGGAAAGACTTGATAGAGTCGGGTTAGGGTTAGGGTTAGAGTTGGGAGGCATTTAAGGTTAGAGTCAGGTTAGGGTTACAGTCGGGAGGGTTAGATAGAGTTGGGTCACAAGATGTCAAGGCAGTACATCTCGCTTGTTTTTTGTTGTTTAATGGTTGAGTTCTGATTCTACGACCCTATCACAGCATTCCAAACCCTTTAATATTTTATTAACCTTCAAAATCTGTCCGTGACACCATCTATTCTCTGCCACCCCCTTTTCCTTTTCCCTTCAATCTTTCCCAATATCAGGGTTTTTTTCCAGTGAATACTACTATGTGGCCACAATATTTAAGTTTCAACTTCAGTATTGACTTTTCAGTGAATAGCCTAAATTTATTTATTTAAATATTGACTAATTTGATCTTCTTGCTGTCCAAGGGACTCTCAAAAGTCTTCTCCAGAACCATCTTCACTAACATCAAAATAATTGACTCCAGTGCTCAGCTTTTCTTATAATCCAGAATTCACAATTATACACTACTGCTGGGAAAAAACAAATAAACCAAAAGAAACCAAACTATAGTTTTTACTATATGACTCTTTGTGGGCAAGGTAACATTTCTGATTTTTCAATACACTGTCCAGATGTGAGTTTTCCTTCCATGGAGTAAGCATCTTTTAATTTCATGGCTGCAGTCACCATCTGCAGTGATCTTTGAATCCAAGAATATAAAATTTGACACTACTTCCATTTTCTCTCCATTTGCCAAAAAGTGATGAGACTAGGTGCTAATATAATATATATATTTTTTGATGTTAAGCTTCATGTCAGGTTTTACACTCTCCTTTTTTCATCCTTATCAACAGGCTTCTTAATTCTTCTTTACTTTGTGTCAGACAAGTTGTATCCTGCATATCTGAAATTGCTGATATTCTGTCAATCTTAATTCCAGCTTTTGATTCATTTAGCTTGGCATTTCTCATGATGTATTCTACATATAAATCAAATAAATAAGGTGACAATATGCAGCTTTGTGGTATTTCTTTTCCAATCTTAAACCAATCAGTTGTTTTATGTTTAGTTTTATTAAAGAACTATAATTGTTAGGAAGATTTTCTTTATATTGAGATAACATTTATCTCTATGAAACTTCCATAAATTCCTCCTCTTTATGAACTCTGGCTCAAGCAAACACATCCAGAGTGATGGCCCTTAAGTGCTTAAAAAGTTATTATCTGCCTCTTCAGTCTTCTTTTCTTCAAGCTAAACATCACCAGTCGCTCCAGATTCAAAAAGGTCTATCCTAGTTGTCCCATTCCAGATATTCTCTAGCTTATCAAGACTCTTCCTAAAAGTGGAACCCAGAACTTAATATGGTATTCCATATATGAGTCTGATCAGGAGAGATGACTTATGACTTAGCATCCTCTCAAATTTTAGACACTATCTCATTACAGGCAAAAATTTGTAAACAAATGAGTGTTAGATAATACCCATTGTGGAACAAAATGAAATTTCTTGATGGAATAGGTCCACAGGAAACTTCTTGATTTGAGTTAGCCTATCTTTTAGCTTTAAAGCCCGGGATAAAACTACCTTGTTCAAATCTTTTATGGTGATTTTTTTTTTTCTTTCAGACTCACAGTGAAACAAATTTGTTAATTTTGCCCCTGTGTCTTCTCATCTAAAAGTAAGCAAATAATATGTTTTTAGCTCTTTAAAGCGTTAATGCTTAATAAAAATAAAGGGAAGCAGTGAATAAAAATAAAAATGTATAAATATACAAGAAATTCTGAAATTTGATTATAATAGTCATTCCATGCTGGACCTTCAATGAAATATAAATGAACCTAGACCATTTTTAAAAATTTAAATAAAATTTTTAAAAAGCTTCTGGTTTTAATCTTGATCAGTATTTACAAAATTGCCACTATTAAGATAATTGCAGCTTATACACCAGTTTATCTTGGCAGGGAAATCCTACAAATAATTCAACAAGACAACTAATTAAACCAAATTATACACTTTAAAACTTGCTAACTTTGAAGCAAAGGTTAAGTATTAAAGAAGGTATGCCGCAAAAAGTATAGTGGAAATTATGACTCAATGCAAGAATTCTGAAAAGGATAAAGGCACATAAAGTACAAGCATGTAGTTTCATAAATACAAATCATGAAAATTTTCTTTTAATTGAAATTGAGGCAGTAGAAATGAGGAAAGTGTCACAAAAACAGAGTATTTTTAATAGACAGGAAATGACTGCTACCTGAGGTAAGAGTTATTTCAAAATCAGTTGTCTACATAGATAGATAATAGATTTATCAAACGTGAGATACCATAAGACAAAAGTGTACCGGAAGTCCAGGGGGAAGACTCATAGTAGATGTGAAGAGCATAATTCTATAGCAATCAGCATGAAAAAGCAACATAAAAAGATATTATTTGAGAAATGCATGACTACAAAACAAAATGGGACAATCAAATGGCAAGGAGGGACAACAGATAAATAACCTGTATGCTGCATTAGAATATGCACATTGTCAAAATATGGAAAAAGACTAGCACAGGAGAAAAAGATAAGGAAAGCTTGTTCTTTACATGGTTGAAGGAATAGTTAATCACATGACTCTGAGTTGATATGAATAGTTGATCAGGATTAATTAAAGAATGGGATTTATTAAGAAAGAACACTCCATATTTTGCTTTGGTGATTCTTTTTCTTTTGCTTACACAAAGAACTAATACTGATATGAATAAATTTTGATGGATTCTAAAGTTCAAATTCCTAGGGATAATATTGAAAACAGCATATCTTGAAATTAGTACATACAAATGATTCTGAGTTTCTAAACTAACCAGCAAAATCCCAAATAGAATGGATTTCTTCCAGGAAGTAACCAAATTTCCCTCACTACAAGTCTTTAATCAGAGGTTGAATGATTATATTTAAATATTTTATTTATTTTGTTAGGGTTAATAAACATTTAAGAGTTACTATGTCCTAAACACTGTATTAAGTGCTAGAGAAAGAGCCTACCCTAGAGGATAAATAGGAAATAATGTAGGGAAACTATTAGAAGTATTGGGAAAGACTTCCTAGAGAGGAAGGAAGAAAACCAAGGAAGTCAGCAATCAGGGGTAAAGAGGGCATATCCAGGCATTGGGGACAGCCAAAAAAAAAAAGTTGGCTCAGATTTGTGAGATGCAATGTCTTTAAGGAACAGAAAGGAGAACAGTGTCATAGGATTGAAGAGTATGTGGGAAAGGGGTAAGAAGTATAAGAAAATGGGAAAGGCATAGGAGAAGTCTGGGAGGGGGTCATTTATTTAATAAAAACTCACTATTAACATTACGTTCCAATTGGCTAAAAGGCCAAGTCTCTTACCAAGTAGAAAAATTTTTATATTAAGTTAAATATCTAAAAGTACTACTTCCTGAATTGAAGGTAAAGTATGGATTGTTAACAATCATAAATGGAATGACTCATTTTGAGAAAAATGTATTAAGAACCTCCAAGATAAATGAGTAGAAGAATCATTATCAACATAAGGAATTTCATACTATATGAGACTGACAGTTTTTTTTTTTTTTTTGGCATACGTATTTATACAATTATCTTGTTGCACAAAAAAATGATAAAGAAAATAAAATTCAGGCAAACAACATCAAAACAAGTGAAAATGCTATGTTATGATCCACACTCAGTTCCCACAGTTCTTTCTCTAACTATAGATGGCTGTATTATAGTCTCAAGACCATTGCAACTGGCTGGAATCATCTCACTGTTGAGAAGAGTCACATCCATCAGAAGTGATTATTATAATCTTGTTCCCATGTAGAAAGATCTCCTGATTCTGCTCGTTTCACTCAGCATCAGTTCATGTAAGTCTCTCCAGGCCTCTCTGAAATCATCCTGTTGATCATTTCTTATAGAGTATTAATATTCCATAACATCCATATACCATTCTCTATTCTCCAACTGATGGGCAACCACTCAGTTTCTAGTTTCTTGCCACTACAAAAAGGGCTGCCACAAACATTTTTGCACATGTGGGTCCCTTTCCCTCCTTTAAGATCTCTTTGGGATATAAGCCCAATAGTAAAACTGATATGCACAGTTTGATAACCTTTTGAGGAAAGTTCTAAATTGCTCTCCAGAATGGTTGAATCAATTCAAACTCCACCAGCAATGTATTGGTGGATCCATCCGCTCCAACATATGTCATTATCTTTTCTTGTCATCTTAGCCAGTGTAGATAACTGCCAAACTATAATTAATTATTTTAGAAAATTCGGCTTTACTATAAATCTAAATATACTTCCTTAAAAAGAAGCAAATTAACGAGAATCTTTCAAATTTCACATCTTCACATATATCAACATTTATTTAATGCTTATTTCCTGCCTGATATAAGATAAGTTGTAGAGACATAAATACAAATAAAAAGGAAAATCAATTCCTGTCTTCAAGGAATTTACACTTTAATACACAAAGACAACACACAAAAGGAAACCTAAGATTTGGCAATGGGATTAAATACATAGTGTTGGGGCAATGAAAGTCAAGAAAAAGGAGTACCTTGTGCTATTTACAAAATGGTGGCTCGAAGAGTAACTCACCAATTTAAGGCCTTATAGAAGGGTATTCAAGGATGAAAAGGCTACAAAGGTGGTTGGATGGGCAAGAAGTTTGCAGGTACCAAGAGAAATTCAAAAATGAAATAGCATGTTTTGGAAGTTCAAAAAACCACAAACAGGTACTGGAGGGTCTTTAATCTACCTATTATAAATCTAACCTATTCTAGGAAAGTAGTGTGGTATAGTGGTGCTTCTGAGGTCTTTTCTAACTTTGTATCTACAAACCTATGATCCTGTAGATCTTTCTTCTAAAACTGCAGAAAGAAATGACATCTAAATGATTTACATTTTAAAAACACACACACACACACCCCACCATTTGTTCTATTTGGAGATATTCTACTTTATACAGGATGATAGCAGCAAAATCATTTGCATCTCCCTTAGAGAATTTTTTTTTTTTTGTTTCCTTTGTCAAAGAAAATCTAATCTAATCTAAAATACATAAATATGATCTTTTCTTAATAAGCTCATCTTTGCAAAGGTTCTAAAATAGTATGAATTATAAAGTAATTAAAATCTTGGGGAACACAGGGCAGCAATCAGTAAAATTATTTATCAATTCTCACACTAGTATCAATCATTTCCTGGAGATAAATGTTACTGTTATAAATCAGAAAGCACTTCTCTAGAACAGTGGCTAAAAAAACTATCACCACAGTGACTTTGAAGATTGTTTTTTTTTTTTTTTTTTTTTTCCAATTCATTTGCTCTAGGGCTGATCTACAGTTGGAACTGTAATAATATAGATTTGTTTCTTGCTTGTAACAATATTTCAGATTTTAAACTGAGATTCTGAATTAAAGAGAAATGTCTTATAATCTCCTTTGAAAGTACTTTTGGTTTTAAGTGAGATTTAGGGGATGGGAAAAATGAAAAGCACTATAGCTTTCCTCTGAAGAAACTGCAACAAAACTTTTAAATATTTTTAATGTTTTAACCCAAATAATTTCAATTTGGTAAATTTGCTAATGGTGTGTGTCAGAAAGACCATGGGCACAGTAGATTTGGATTCTATGATTGATTATTACATATATGACCCTGAATAAATTAATTTTTAAAAATCTTTTTACATTTTTAACAGTATTTTTTTCCAATTACATGTAAAGACATTTTAACACTCATTTAAAATTTTTTTGAGTTCCAAGTTTGCTTTCTTTTCCATTTACCTTCTCCCTAAGATGGTAAGTAATTTGATAGAGATTATATGTGTGCAACCATGTAAATTATTTCCATGTTAGTCATGTAGTGAAAGAAGAAACAGACCAAAAGAAAAAAAAATCATGAAAAAAAGAAAGTGAAAATGGCATGCTTCTATGATGTTTAAATGCCATCAGTTTTCTCTCTGGAGGCAGGGATACCATTCTTCATCATGAGTCCTATGGAATTGACTTGTATCACTGTATTGCTGAGAAGAGCTACATTTGATACTATTTAAATATGAGATTATATTTATGATTACTCTTCTGATTTTTAGCAGTGTTGTTTTAATAACATATTCTAAAATAAATAAAAAATCACCTAAAACCTTTAAGGAGGATGTAGGTTTAGTATATACAAAGTTCCTTTCAAATTAAATACTAATTCTACTTGAATAAACACTGCATTCTTCTTGAAGTAAAACAAGGCCTAACTGTAATCAGTGATGAAACAGCTTGCTCAATGTGGCTTATTCTTGGTATAAAAATATAGCCCAACAACTTACTAAGAAGAAAGTTGACATGGGATATTTTGGAGCAAAATACTTTGAAAAAAGATTTTACTGATATATTTTGTTTTTATATGACTTTGATTTTTTAAAAGTTTTCCCAGTTAGGGAACTCTAATTTAAGTGACTTGTCCAGGGTGACATAAGCATTCTAATATGCACATGCAGTTTGTCACTTTAGAGCTATATTCATTTTTAAAAGCTTTTTATTGACACTACATATGCATGGGTAATTTTTTTTACAACATTATCCCTTGTGCTCACTTCTGTTCCGACTTTTCCCTTCTCTCCTTCTAGCCCCTCCCCTAGATAACAGGCAGTCTTATACATGTTAAATATGTTATAGCATATCCTAGATACAATACATGTGTGCAGAACCTAACAGTTCTCTTGTTGCAAGGAAGAATTGGATTCAGAAGGTAAAAATAATCTGGAAAGAAAAACAAAAATGCAAACAGTTCACACTCATTTCCTAGTATTCCTTCTCCGTGTGTAGCTGATTCTGTCCATCATTGATCAATTGGAATTGAATTAGATCTTCTCTTTGTCGAAGATATCCACTTCCATCAGAATACATTCTCATATATTATTGTGGTTGAAGTGTATAATGATCTCCTGGTTCTGCTTATTTCACTCAGCATCAGTTCATGTAAGTCTTTACAAGTCTCTTTGTGTTCATCCTGCTGGTTATTTCTTACAGAGCAATAATATTCCATAACATTCATATACCACAATTTATCCAACCATTCTCCAATTGATAGGCAACCATTCATTTTCCAGTTTCTGGCCACTACAAAAAGGGCTGCCACAAACATTTTGGCACATACAGGTCCCTTTTGCTTCTTTAGTATCTCTTTGATGTATAAGCCCAGAAGTAACACTGCAGAATCAAAGGGCATGCACAGATTGATAACTTTTTGGGCATAATTCTAGATTGCTCTCCAGAATGGTTGGATTCATTCACAACTCCACCAACAATGTATCAGTGTCCCAGTTTTTGTGCATCCCCTCCACCATTCATCATTATTTTTTCCTGTCATCTTAGCCAATTTGACAGGTATGTAGTGGTATCTCAGAGTTGTCTTAATTTGCATTTCTCTGATTAACAGTGATTTGGAACACTTTCATATGAGTAGAAATAATTTCAATATCATCATCTGAAAATTGTCTGTTCACATCCTTTGACCATTTATCAATTGGAAGATGTATTGATTTCTTATAAATTAGAGTCAATTCTCTATATATTGTGGGAATGAGGCCTTTATTGGAACCTTTAACTGTAAAAATGTTTTCCCACTTTGTTGCTTCCCTTCTAATCTTATTTGCATTAGTTTTGTTTGTACAAAGCCTTTTTAGTTTGATATAATCAAAATTTTCTATTATGGGATCAATAATGATTTCTAGTTTGTCTTTGGCCATAAATTCCTTCCTCCTCCACAAATCTGAGAGGTAAACTATCCTTTGTTCCTCTAATTTATTTATAATCTCATTCTTTATGCCTAAATCATGGACCCATTTTGATCTTATCTTGGTATATGGTGTTAAGTGTGGGTCCATGCCTAATTTCTGCCATACTAATTTCCAGTTATCCCAGCAGTTTTTGTCAAATAATGAATTCTTATCCCAAAAGTTAAGATTTTTGGGTTTGTCAAACACTAGATTGTTATAGTTGACTATTCTGTCATGTGAACCTACCTTATTCCACTGATCAACTAATCTATTTCTTAGCCAATATCAAATGGTTTTGGTGACTACTGCTTTATAATATAGTTTTAGATCAGGTACAGCTAGGCCACCTTCATTTGATTTTTTTCCCCATTAATTCCCTTGAAATTCTTGACCTTTTGTTCTTCCATATGAATTTTGTTATTTTTTTCTAGGTCATTAAAATATTTTCTTGGGAGTCTGATTGGTATAGCACAAAATAAATAGATTAGTTTAGAAGTATTGTCATCTTTATTATATTCCTTAGGACTATGCAAGAGCATTTAATACTTTTCCAATTATTTAAATCTGACTTTATTTGTGTGGAAAGTGTTTTATAGTTTTGCCCATATTTCCTGAATTTCCTTTGGTAGATAAGATTCCCAAATATTTTATGCTATCGACAGTTATTTTGAATGGAATTTCTCTTTGTATCTCTTGCTGTTGGATTTTGTTGGTGATGTATAAAAATGCTGAGGATTTATGGGGATTTATTTTGTATCCTGAAACTTTGCTAAAATTGTGAATTATTTCTAATGGCTTTTTAGTAGAATTTCTGGGGTTCTCTAAGTATACCAATATATCAAAAGCAAAGAGTGATAATTTGGTTTCCTCATTACCTACTCTTAATCTCTTTCTCAATCCTTAATGCCAAGGCTAGCGTTTCTAATATAATATTGAATAATAATGGTGATAGTAGGCAATCTTGTTTCACTCCTGATTTTACTGGGAATGGTTCCAGTTTATCTCCATTACAGCTGATGTTTCCTGATGATTTTAAATATATGCTCCTGACTATTTTAAGGAAAAGTCCATTTACTCCCATACTCTCAAGTGTTTTTATTAGGAATGGATGTTGATTTTATCAAATGCTTTTTCTGCATCTATTGAGATGATCATATGGTTTTTGCTAATTTGTTTGATATAGTGAATTATGCTAATAGTATTCCTAATGTTGAATCAGCCCTGCATTCCTGGTATAAATCTTACTTGGTCATAGTGTATTATCCTTGGAATGATTTTGTGTAATCGTTTTTGCTAACATTTTATTTAAGATTTTAGCATCAATATCCATTAGGGAGATTGGTCTATAATTTTCTTTCTCTGTTTTAAGCTTACCTGGTTTAGGTATCAGTACTGTGTCTATGTCATTAAAAAAAAAAATGGTAGGATGCCTTCAATCCTTATTTTTTCAAATAGTTTATATAGCATTGGAGTTAACTGTTCTTTAAACATTTGGTAGAATTCACATGTAAATCCATCTGGTCCTGGGGATTTTTTCTTAGGGAGCTGATTAATAGCTTGTTCTATTTCTTTTTCTAAGATGGGATTGTTTAACCAATTTACTTCTTCCTCTGTTAATCTGGGCAAGCTATATTTTTGAAGGTATTCTTCCATTTCATTCATCAAATTTATTGGCATAAAGGTGGGCAAAGTGATTCCAAATTATTGCTCTAATTTATTCTTCATTAGTGGCAAGTTCTCCCTTTTCATTTTTAAGACTAACAATTTGATTTTCCTCTTTCCTTTTTTAAATCAGATTTACTAAGGGTTTATCTATTTTGTTTTTGTTTTTGTTTTTTTTTTTCATAAAACCAACTCTTAGTTTTAGTAATTCAATAGTTTTTTTTTTTTTAACTTTCAATTTTATTAATTTCTCCATTTATTTTTAGAATTTCAAGTTTAATGTTTGGGGGTTTTTAATTTGTTTCTTTTCTAGCATTTTTAGTTGCAAGCCCAATTCATTTTCCTTCTCTTTCTCTGTTTTATGCAAGTAGGCCTCTAGAGATATAAAATTTCCCTTTATTACCACTTTGGCTGTATCCCACACATTTTGGTATGACGTCTCATTATTGTCATTTTTTGGGTGAAGTTATGTCTATGATTTGCTGTTTCACCCAATCACTCTTTAGTATAAGATTTAGTTTCAAATTATTTTTTTGTCTATTTTCCCCTGGCTTTTTATTGAACGTAATTTTCATTACATTGTGGTCTGAAGAGAATGCATTTACTATTTCTGCCTTACTGTATTTGAGTTTGAGGTTTTTATGTCCTAATATATGGTCAATTTTTGTAGGGTCCATGAACTGCTGAGAAGACAGTGTATTACTGTCTCCATTTAGTTTTCTCCAAAAATCTATCATATCTAACTTTTCTAATATTCCATTTACCTCTTTGAATTCTTATTTATTTTGTGGTTTGATTTATGTAATGCTGAAAGTGCAAGGTTGAGATCTCCCACTATTATAGTTTTGCTGTCCATTTCTTCTTGTAGCTCTCTTAATTTCTCTTTTAAGAATTTAAGTGCTACACTACTTGATGCATATATGTTTAATATTAATATTGCTTCATTATCTATGCTACCCTTTAGCAAGTTATAGTGCCTTTCCTTATCTCTTTTAGTTAGATCAATTTTTGCTTTTGCTTGATCTGAGATCAGGATGGCTACCCCTGCTTTTTTGACTTCACCTGAAGCATAGTGGATTCTGCTCCAACCTTTTACTTTTACTCTGTATCTATTACCCTGCTTCAAGTGTGTTTCTGGTAAACAACATATTGTAGGATTCTGGCTTTTAATCCAGTCTGCTAACCACTTCCTCTTTATAAGGGAATTTACCCCATTCACATTTATGGTTAAAATGACCAATTCTGTATTACTTGCCATCTTTATAATCCATTTATGCTTTTCTCCCTTCTTTCCCCCTTACCCTTCTCCCCAGTATTAAACTTGTGAGAACCACTTGCTTCTCACAGCCCTCCCTTTTTAGAATCCCTTCTCCCACCTTAGAGTTCCTCCCCCTATCTTACCCCTTTTCCTCACAATTTCTATATTCCCTTCCACTTAGCTTACTACTTCCCTTTTCACTTTTCCCCTCCCACTTTTCAATGAGGTGGGAGAAGTTTCACCATAAATCGGATATGTCTAATGTTTTTCTCTTTAAGCCAATTCTGATGGCAGTAAGATACACACTGTGTTCATCCTCTTCCATTCTCTCTCTCAGATATAATAGATTTCCTTTCCCTTTTTGTGAGATGTAGTATTCTCACTTTACCCTTTTCCCATACAATTTCCTTTCTACCTCTAGTTTCAAGGTATACATGTGTTCTTTATATATTTTTATAGCAGAAATATAGTTCCCAAGACCTTTTTAGGTTCCTCTTGAGTTCTATATTTGTAGATCAAACTTTTTGTTTAGTTGTGTTTTTTCTATCAAAAACAGGCTAAATTCGCTTATTTCTTTGAATGTCCATCTTCTTTCCTGGAAAAAGATGCTCATTTTGGCTGGGTAAGTTATTTTTGACTGCATACCAAGTTCCTTAGCCTTTTGGAATATCATATTCAAGGCCCTTCGATTCTTTAATGTGGACATTGCTAGATCCTGAGTAATCCTTATTGTGGCTTCTCTACATTGGAATTGATTTTTTCTAGCAGTTTACAGTATTTTTTCCTTCGTCTGATAGTTTTGGCATTTGGCCACAATATTTCTTGGAGTTTTGATTTTAGTGTCCCTTTCAATAGGTGATTGATGAATTCTTTCAATGTCTTTTTTTTTTTTTTAAACTGTTTCTATAACATCTGGGCAGTTCTCTTTGATAATTTCCTGGAAAATAGTGTCCAGGTTCTTTTTTTCATCATATTTTTCAGGAAGCCCAATGATTCTCAGATTCTCTCTCCTAAATCTATTTTCCAGGTCTGTTGTTTTCCCAAGACAATATTTAACATTTGTTTCCATTGTTTCATTTTTTTGGTATTGTTTGACTGATTCTTGGTATCTCCTTGAATTATTTCCATTTGTTCGATTCTGATTTTTAATGAATTATTTTCTTCACTCACTTTTTAAATATCTTTTTCTAATTGTCCAATTGAGTTTTTAAGTGAGTTGTTTTGTTCTATGGAATTTTTTTCCATTTCGCCAATTTTTATTTTTTAAAGAGCTATTGTCTTTTTCCAAATCACTAATTCTGTTTTTCAAGGATTTGATTTATTTATCCACTCTGTCTTTAAATGAGTAGGATGACTTATCCAGACTCTCTTGCCAAGCTTCCCTTTCCTTTTCCCATTTTTCTTCTAGCTCTCTTGTGAGAGCCTTTTCAATTTCTTCTATGAGAGTTTTGTGTGTTGAGGATCAGATCATATCCCGCTTTGGAGAGACAGTCTGTTTTAGTCTCCTCAGGGTTTAAAGTCTGCTCTCTATCAGTATAGAAGCTATCAATAGTTAGAGTCCGTTTTAATTTTTTGCTCATTTTGTCAAAGAAGAATAAAGAAAACAAACTAACAAGAAAAATAAATGCAGTCTGTGTTTTGGTTTTTTTTTTTTTTTTTTTTTTTTTTTTGTGCTGGATGATGTTACTGAGCTTCTTCTACAGACTGCGGGGGCAGCAGCGAGGCACTAGCAGGACTGTGCTGTGCCTGCTCTCTGAGACTCAAGAGCGTTCTGAGACACTGTGGGGGAAGGGTTGGCCAGGTCCCGAGAGACTCCAGCTGTTTGGGGTTGTACTCTTTACCCCCTGTGTTTTTAGCTTCTCTGCTTGTCTACTGGCTTGCTGCCAGGGCAAAGTAGCCAACACTTGTGTTAAAGCTCTCTCCACAGAAATGACTGAGATCACACCTCACCCCGCTCCTGTCTACTCAGCTGTGAGCTGCCTGCCTTATTCTGTCTGCTGTGCTCTCACTGTCTGCCTGCCTTCAATCTGTGCCTGATTTAACCTTCCCCACCTGGGAACAAAAACAGATCTTTTCTGGCGAATTTTGTTGGTAATTTTTTTTTTTTTTTTGAGTCAAGCACTAATTCTGAGGCTTGTCATGAAATAAAGTATTCCGAGAGAAAAGATGGAGCTTAAGTAGATGTGTATGTCCTCTCTGCCATCTTAGCTGGAAATCTGAGTTATATTCCTATTTACTTTCTTTAGGTCTGTTTTGTAACCTGGAAAACAGGGAGGTTGAGTTTGCTAATATCCAATGCTGCTTCTAGCTTTAAAATGCTATGATTTAAACCAAAGCATCTTCTATATGGGACATGGCCCCGTATAGGGTCCCAAAACTTAATGTGGGGATTAAAAATTAATGATTTATTATCAGTGTTTTGAGTTGAGTTTTGAGTCCCTATTTTATATTCTTATGTATCTTATATGTATGCAAAGTCACATAAAATTTTCTTCAGTGAAAAGGGATTGTGAATAGAAAAAGTTTGAGAAGCCATGATTTAAACCATATATCAAAGTTCACAATCTAAAGTGATGAAAAAGCACTATGTTTGTGTGACATCTGGGAAGAACTTTATTTTTCTGGGCCTCAGATTCTTCATCTGTAAGATGAAATGATAGATAAGTTGATAAATTGATCTCTATGGAGAGCTCTTCAAGTTATGATCTTTCTTCAAGCTCTAAGGGTACCATTCTAGGAGGCCTGAGATCTGAATTTAACCCCAGATCTGCTAGTTGCTAATGTAAATGGATGATACATTTTACCTCTTACAATCTCAATTTCTTCAATTACAAAACTTAAGAGCCTGAATGAGATAATTTCTAATGTGAACATCATTACTTTTCTTTTGCTATGTAATTCATGGATCTGCAATATCATCCAACAGTGCAGCAGATCATACTCCTCCAGCTGCATACCTCTTAGAGGCCTTCAAATTTTTCTAGTATTAGTGTAGCACTCAGGTTAGCCATCAGTGTGTGATCTCCTGCTGTTGCTACATAATAGGTCCGCTGCTTTTTCCTGATTATAATTTTTTTTTCTTGAATGATATTCTCATCATTTAGGAATTGGTACTTGAGTTGAAACTAGAAAGTTAGAGATTGAAAGAACAGAGGAAAGGAAAGAATATATTTCATACATGATGGAAAGACTACTGTGCAATGGCAAAAAGACAGGAAATGGAGCGTCACTTATGAGAATTATCATGGCAGCCAATCTGGCTGGAATATGGAGTGTGTAAAGGGAAATAATGTGCTTGGAAATGCAGACTGAATGCGCAAACTATGGAGAGTTTTTAAATGTCACACAGAAGAGTTTTTATTTTATCTGAGAGGCAATGGAACTTTTTGAACAGGGAAATGACATGATCAAACTTGTACTTTAGAAATATTACTCTCCAGCTTTGTGGAAGATACTTTGCAATGAGAAAAGCTAAGGGCCTTAACTGCATTGGATTATGACTGGAGAGAAATAAAGACATTGGAGATGTTTATTAGATTTATTTTCTACGTATTTTATATTTATTTGTATCTGTCCATATTATTTATCTACCCCAAAATGTAAAGATTTTATGGGAAGATATTGTTTTAATTTTTATCTTTATATCCCTAGCACCCAGCACAGGATCTGGCACATAGTAGGCTTTTTAATAAATTCTCAATGAATGACCTGGTAAAATTCTATTTAAAAAGAGAATATTATCGGTCTCTCTCATTTTACAGATCATTTTTCTCAATTTATGAACAAGAGTAAAAAAAATTAAGCAGAGACACGATACATTATAGAAAGAACAAACATTAAGCTATTAAGTCAAGTTAGTAACCTGAATTTCAATTATAGTTCTAGCTGTAGTCTATAATTAAGTCATTTTATCATTTTGTGATTAAGATTGGTCATTAATAAAATTAGAGGGTCAAATGAGGTGAGTATTAAACTTCTTTTTTCAATTATATCCTCCTGAGCCTGTGAATCTGTTCTTTTTTTTTTTTTTTTTTTTAAATCAAGGATAAGTGCTAATGATACAAATTAAAGATAATATTTAAATTTCTAAAAATATTCAGTGTTTTTCTTCTGTATTTAATCATTTAATAGTAGGCTTTTATAAAGAATCAGAATTTCAGATCAAAATATAATTGGATCTTTGAAGATATTCAATAATCTACAATTTAAATATTTTATGCTACCATTAAAGTGAGCTTTTAACAAGCCTGAAATAAATGTATCAAATTTACCTATATTTATTAGATTTCTATAGTTTTATAAAATTTTTGTCTTCCCATTTGCCAGTGGAAAAGTTGGTATATTAATGAACACTAATGATTAAATACTCTAAAAATTTTATTATATTGGGATTGTTCCAGAAAATTATGCCAAAAAGTCCTTATTATTTATAAAGTCATTTCTGGCCCATCTGTCATTTCCTTCTATTCATTAATTTATTTCTCCCATTCAACAAATATTTATTCAAGACTTGCAATGTAAAGAAAAGCCTTATAATATAAGCTGTGGAAAATTAAAAAAAAAAAAAAACTAGTCTATAATGTCATATATTTTCCAATCTTATAGATTTTCAAATCTTGTACACAAATATGATGAGATAGGATGTGACAAATTCTATAACAGGATTAAATAAAACATTATGGAAGCTTAGGTAAAAATTGTTTTAATTGATAGGCTAACAAAAGATATGACTGAACTTAGACTTAAAAAAGAAGAAGCTACAATATGGAAAATATTTAAAAAATAAGGAAAAAAGAATTTGGTTGTTTTTGGAATACATTTTTTTTAAATGTTAATACCTACCTTAATTGATTTTTAGTAAAGTCTTTCTATTCTATCTGTCCCCATCCATCACTTCTAGGATGAACTATATGAATATTCTTCCTAATACACAGCAAACACAACATGGAGAATGGATAGAGGGCCCTTCTAGAAACGGACTTTTAATTCCAGTCCTCCATGGCTCACATATGATTGTATGACCTTGGGCAATTTACTAAACTATTCAGTGCTCTAAGGAACCCTTGATTATAAGTTGCAGACTAGGTGCTAATCTCACGAGGTAGGGGAACTTTCAACTGAGAGTTCTCTACACCAATGAAATCACAGGTCCAGTACCTAACATAGAACCAAACATTCTATGCCAGATACTCTGTTAAAATTTGAGGTCTTTTTCTCACTTCCACCCAGTGTACCCTCAAGAGCTTAACTCAAGGTAAAATGTTTCATTGGTTCAGGCTAGTTCCATATTAAAGAGAGAATAAGGAGGGAAAGGTTTGTCTAGCATATCAAAACATATATTTATTATGCTATGTGCCTGGAATTGTGCTAAGGCTGAAAATACAAAGACAAATAGGCTTTGCCTTCAAGGAACTAACATTCTAATTACAGAGACTACATGAACATTTGTAGATATATGAAGTGACATTAAAGTCACATTAGAATTTTAATAGCTTAAAAAAATTTTACTCATTTAAATCTCTACTAAGGCTTTTGTGACACTCTATATAAGATATACTCAAATCACATATAAATAACCTTGTAGAAATCTTACAACTTAATGCACTAAATATCGCTCACAGAGGATAAAATTGAGGGATTCTAGAAACGAATGAATACATCAAAAAAAAAAAAAAAGCATCTATTAACTGATTATATACATAATAGTGTGTAAGTGCTGGGAATACAAATAGAAAGGCTAGAAAAGCAAGAGAATTCCTGATCTCAAAAGACTAAATTTTGAATAGACACAACACATAAAGGAAGTTTCAAGAGAAAAGTGGATAGAGTCATTGGTCCTTAGTTATGTAACAACAAAAGAATTGGTAATGCATCTTCAATATCATTTCCATCAAGAAAAGCATTTAAGTTTCTGATGCTGAAGCATTTGACTGTGTCAAAGATTTTGATGGCAAGAATATTTTTCCCAGGTTTCCAAGAGCTAATGCATGAGGAGGTAGGGATTTTGGCAGATGCCAAATTACATCTCCACAAAGGCTTTTTTCCTGGACTATAAGTTTCAGGGTCAAAGTCTGAAACACCACTAGTGGTCTAAAAGAGGGATTTCAGCTATTTCCAGGGCTCTTGAACGTCTCTATTTGTGGCAGTGGATGTGTTGTTTATGCAAGAAAGAAAGGAAGTAGGTTGCTTTCCTAGAAGGGTTATACCATTTAAAGTATCTTCAAAGGCTGAGCTAGAAGCAAGGGTTGAGAGACACTACAATCTCCAAGGTTCTTGGGCCTAGGGACCTGGCTATACTAACCACAGTGAGAAGGACATAGTGATAAAAGTAGTTTGACCTGCTTGGCACAGGCTGCCTCCCTCCAAAAGAGTCATTTCCTTAGATAATGGATACTGAAGCTAGGTTCAAAGCAGAACTGTGCTAGTGCAGGGGTCCAGTGTTTTTCCTGGGGTTCTATTCCTTTCTCATTCCCTCCATTTTCTAGAACTCGCTGAAGCTTTATTCTCTTCCTGATGATACTTCCTTGGCCACCCATTTCAGCACTGTCTATAAACATTTTATGTTTTGTCTCAGTGAAGGCAGAGGTGGGGTGGGAGAGCATTCTAGACATGTAGACATAAAAAAAGGGGAAAAAGATGGGAGCATTCTATATGTAGAACAAGTAATCTAGTATGACTGGATTATTGAAAGAGATAGTGTTTAAGTAGTCTGGAAATGTAGGAAGGGACCAGCATGCAGTGCTTTCAATGATTCAAAGCTGCTTCTTGATACAACAGCCGTTTTGTTTTTAACACAAGTACTCTAAAAAGTGATGCTAAAAGGTTGCAAATCACAGATAATAAAAATTTCTTCAGAATCACAATTTAATGTGATTGAAGGACAATGAAATGATGTATGGTGGATGTGAATAGGCAACAACATATTATCAACATAAGAAGTGCCAGAGAGAGAGAGAGAGAACATGAGAACAATATCATCAAAAACAAATATTAGCCAAAAAGGGGCTATTATCAGTTACATGGCAAAAATGATGAAAAGCCTGCTTTAAATTGGTACCCATAAAATGTAAAAAGAACAGAGTAAGATTTCCAGCATATTGGGTAGATATCCTGTGAAAGATTTATAGGAGGATATATAAAAATCACAGGGGAAAAACTGATTCCCCATTGTTGGGACATCAATAAAACCCACTTAAACATTGATATATTAAATATTCCTTTTGCCTTATTTTAAATTCACCATTAAAAGAAAGACATCAGAATAAGCAAGTATCACTAAAGGCTGAAAGAAAACCTTTACAAAGAGATAAATCTTAATTTCTCCTCCTTGAATATACTTGCTGTTATTACAGTTCAGTCAGAAAGTTCAGGATCTAGTATACCAGAAATTAGTAAGCTTTAAATGGCTTAACAAATGTTAAGTAGTTAAATTATTAGTGATCATCTGACTGATCAATTAATAATTTTAAATTTAAACATAGTTATGAAAAAAATTCTGCATTTAATTTTTTTTTCATTCTTTAGTCACAAAGCTCTAAACTCTGACACAAAGTTATCTTAATAGAAAAAACAAGTTTAAAAAAACCACAAAACAGACCTTTAGAAAGCGTCTATTATATAGAGACACATCAAACTAATACTTTCCCAGAACATCAAAGGTGCAGGGTCAATGAGTTGTCTAATTAATTACAGCTTCTGGATTCCCAGATTGCTTTGTTGGTCAAAAATGCTTTCTGCTCTCAATGCCCAGGACGTTGCCTTCTTTTCTTCTAGAGGCAGACTTAGTCACAGTAATATATGCATTTGTCACATCTAGGCTAGATTACTGCAATGCACTAAAATTAGGTATGGTACAGAAGATCTCAGATGCTGCAGACAGAATTAAGAGAAGCAAACTATTCCTTAATAGGTAAGAAGCAAAGCATTCTCAACTCAATCTTCCATTGCATAAAATGGTTACTAATTAAGTTCAAAAGCTAATAATTCAAAGTTCTAACTTCTAGCAGCAATAGTTGAGCAGAGACTTAAAAATATAGACAGAAGAAATCCCAAAAGATAAATGAGTTTAACTATATGAGATGGAAACATTTCTGCAGGACAAAATCAATGAAGCTATGAAAAGGGAAATTCTCCAAAGAGGAATCTTTGCATCAAAAAGCTTTGATAATGGTTTGATATTCAAAATGAACAGGAAAACTGCAAATATTACAAATATGTAAAAACCAAGAGCCATTCCCTCATGCATAAAGGATATTAATGAACATTTTTAAAAGAATTGAAAACAGTATTAGATTAAAGTGTATTCCAAATCATTAGTTATAAGAGAAATATAAATTAAGGCAACTTTCAGAGTTCATTTCATGACTAGCACATTACCAAAAATGACAAAACATGGATGTAGACAATTTCAGAAGGGCAAAAGAATGCCAGGAACACTAATAACAAACTTGGTGGAGTTCTGAATTGTTCAATTATTCTGGAAAACAATACAGAATTCTATTTCAAATTCAATTCCAGTTCAAAAGTAAGTAAATACCTATAGTGTTTAACTGAAAGATGCCAATGATATGAATATATGCTAAGAAGTTAAAAGACTGAAAGGTACTTCCCATGTATATATAAAAATATCAATCCCAGCACTTTTTTGCAAAGAACTAGAAACAAAGTAAACCTTTCAATGACTACAGAATGGCTGATCATTCTGACTCTTTTCTACAAAAACCCTGAATATTGAAGCAGCCTGAGTACTGATCAAGAAGTCCACTGACAAACCAGTTACTTCTTCCATACCAGAAAAGAAAAAGTTAGCCAGATTTCAACAGGTTATAGGAAAGAGGGGCCATCCATAAAACCAAAGGGTAACCTCTAAGAATAAGGGACATATGTAGATTACAAAGGCATCCAGACGTAGCAAGAACTGCAGGCTCCCCTTGGAAATCTTGAAGTCTTGTTGTAAAGCTCTGGGTTAATCAGAAAATCCCAGAGTAGAAGCTTCAAATCCTAAGGGTTTGAAGGTAGAAAAACCAGCACAGTAACATAATGCACATATTGGAACACCTCAAGCCCTGAGACGCTTGAGATTAGTTTGCTTTCATCATAACAGTGGACTTGGGATGACTGTGAAGAAGAGAATGAAGCTGATGACTTTGCACAGCCCTGTCTCAATTAAATCCAACTCACAGACAAGTTAAGACATCATCTATGTGATGTTACTGGTCCTCTTTTGCAGTGTTCTCTTCTTTTGTATAATATGATGGTTCTCTCTGGGGAGGTTTCTTGGGGAGGTTTTCTGGAGGCAGCCTTAGTTTCAGTTCAGGTCAATAATCACCTCAAATGCAGCCAGGAGTTAAAATCCAATTTTTTATTGTCTTTTCCAAAATAGCCTGGTAAGCTTTCCTTGGTTCCAACAGCTCTTGTTGCTAGTCCTTTGCCTCTGTGTCTGCCAGCTTCAAGCTCTCCTCTTCCAAATCCCCAGTTTCTGCCCGACTGCAGTCTCTAGCTCTGTCAATCTCCTCAATTGACTTCTCACTTCTCAATCTCTTCAAGTCTCTTCACTGACTTATGGCTCTTAATAGCTCCAACTGACCCTCACTGAGACTGAGAGCTTCTTATATATGATCTCTTAAAGGTGTGAACCCAAAGATTGACTCCTCCTCTGAGAGAGTGGGATTGTGGGAGGTGTAAACGTGGGAGGTGTAAATTCTCATACTGAATCCTGAAATCTCCCAAACTTATGAACTAATGTATGAGCTAATGTGGGAACTCTCAAAGGTGCTGTAAACATAAGCATTGTTTCTACCAATTCTAGTGACTTAACACCTTGCTTCAAGTTCTGGCTCATAACACTCTTTGACAAATAAAGACAAACAACAACAGAAGCAGTAACAACAAAAGATAGCAATGAAAATAGGGGGCACTAAATCTCAAAAGCCCCCAAAAGATCTAACTCTATACTATGGAGATCAGCAGAAAAACTCAGGGAACTTAAGCAAGGCAAATATAGGCTAAGCTCATATACCTCCCCCATCCCATCCCAAATCCCAGTATGGGACAGAATTAGGCTCTAGCAGAAAGTCCCCTATTTAAGAACTAATGTTGGAGAAATGTATTAATCAAAGAAAGAACCAACTAGTATAAAAATTACTATAAATTTAAGAACCCCAAAAGAAAAACCAAATAAACTCAATAATACTTTTAAGTAAAGACTCAGAGTGAAAAACAGACTTTCCAAAAGGATTATCTAAAAGAAACGAAGAAATAAAAATGAATAAAAGTTCTAGAGCAAAGCATCGAAAGGAGAATACACAGTTTGGAAGAAAAAGTGAGAAATTTCACGCAAGACATGGATTCACTGCTCTCTAATCCACTATACCGGGTGTCAAACTAGGACCAAACTCCAATGAAACGTTAAAATAAATTGTAAAACATTTAACAAAATTAATAAGAATATAATATAACATATATAATGTTAATTTGTGGCTTCTTAAGTCAATATGAGGTCTCAGGACTTGTTTCTATTTGAATTTAATACCACTGCACTACATCATGCTTCATGCCTTCTCAAAATATATCATGTAGGTAGAAAAAGAAAAACAGAAAATCAGGTACATGTGCTTGTACTAATATGTATAATAATAAAGAAAATTCAAAATAGAAAACATTGAAAGAGATAGGCAGGAACATTACACAACAAAGGAAAAATGAATAAATGTTTATTGTTAATTATAAAAATAATTTTAAAATTAAATTAATAATTCATGAAGAAATAGAAAAATAAAACAGTAAATCCTTCAATATTCCATTACCAAATTATTTAAAAATAAAAATAGTAATCTATTTAATAAGTTGGGTTTACTATTTATGGAGAAATATATTCAGAAAATTAAAAGTCAAATATATACACAGATATATGGAGAAAACCAAATAGAACTAAAAGCACACACAATATTTAAGTATACATAGATCAAATAAAAGCATAAAAAACTTTTTTTAAAAAGTGAAAACTATAAATTCAGGCAATGATAGAATAAAAACAGAATTAAATCACAGCAACAGGAACAATAGTTTTAAGACTACATGGATGGATTCTGTCAATACAAAGTTATTATTAAATAAAATAAAATAAAAAAAAAAGACTACATGGAAAGCTTAAACCAATAAATGAAACTATAACTGGTTAAAGAAGAAGTAAGAAAACTAATATCAGGATATTAAGTGGTTATTTGTTTATTTCAACACATGATTAGCTTTACTTGCTTATATTTTTGTATATTTCTTTTAAAATATATTTTATGTTGCTTCTCCTGTGCAGTTCTGCCATGGTTCTATGTTGCCTACTATTAACTCTTTCATTGTCATTTAGTCTTAGTAAGCCCTAGCAATTCAACAAAAAGCCTTGATCATAGTGAACATTTAATAAATGTTTGTGGAATGTAATTGAAATGAATTTAGGAGGTACTTTTAATTCTTCATGATAATCCATGACTTGCAATGCTAAAGTCTCAACTTAAGAGAATGATGTGAAGCATTTAAAACTCTATAGCTCAAATCTGTCTTTCCATACTTTTTATTAGTATCACACACTAAATTCCTGCCAAACTTAGTTACTCTGCTTTCTCCCACAACTAATATCCTTGCTCCTTCCCCATATTTTTTTATGCCAATAAATGAAATGTTTTCCACCTTGATCTCTTGGAGAGTCTAATTCCATTCAAGGCTAAACTCAAGTATCAGTCATTTAATCAGTCAGCAAGTATTTATTAAGCATATAATATGTGCCAGGCACTGTGCTAAGAATTAGAGATACAAAGGCAAAAAAATCCCAAATTAACAGAACAAAAAGACCAGTCCTTGAACTTAAGTAGTGTACATTCAAAGAAGAGAAATAACTAAGTACACCCATTAGAAAGTTAGATCTATATACCATATACTATATACCTAAAAGGCTTCTCCTGATATATATATATATATATATATATATATATATATATATATATACACACACACATATATATATGAATGTATATACACACACATATACACATACATATACACACACGAACATATACACATTTTTATGTTATATATCTTTCATATTTACTTACTTGTATACAAGGTGTTTCCTCAAATTATCTCCTTAATGGCAAGGCTGTTTTCATTTTCCTCTTTGTATTTGCTACATAAAACAGAATGTTTTTAAAATGCTTGTTGAATGGAGGAGCAACGAGCACAAACTCAAGTCAGGAGGACCTGAGTTCAAATGTAATCTCAGACACTTAACACTTCTTAGTTGTGTGACCTGACCAAGTCACTTAATCCCAATTACCTCAGCAAAAAAAAAAAAAAAAGCTTGTTGAATGATAGTATGATTAGTAAGTTAAGCCAGACTCTTAAATAATTAAGGATCTGATTAAGGACAACAAAATGTTCTCCATAATAGGAACATGAGGTGGATTTCATCAACTACAGAAAATTCTTTCTCTAGATGACTTTACAGTGAACAACCTCCCAATGCCAAATACTTTTGCCCAGGCTTCCTCTTTTTTGTCTTTTTTTGTCTCACCTCCCATGGAGGCAGAAAGCAAAATTTTTATTAACTGAAAAAACTTTTTTAAAAAATACTTTAAAAGAGTACTACATACTTAAGAAAAACAAAAGGGAATAGATGAATAAAGCATCTTGATGGAAACTTAAGAATCATTGAATAACATGACTGACTTCTTAATTGTTGAAACTCGTTTTATTTTTAAAATGCATCTATAATTGTAAGATGAGTTTAGTTGGCAAATTGATGTTTAATATTAAGTTTGTAATTGTTATTATCAAGTTTGTAACAAATCTTTATAAAAGATACATGTATGCACACATATACATACACATTCTCTTTACAAAAATACTCTACAAGTGACAAAGAAATGATTTGTTTCTATGGCATTCAACACCCTTATGATTGACAATTAAGGAACATATGGTTCATGGAGATTTGTTTTAATCTAATCTAATTTCTACTAACAGCATAAATAAGCATTATGACAATCTCATTAGAAATGCCATACTGAACTATCATCATTTCTTTTATTTGTAATACAGAAGCTATTTTTAGTCTCAAGAGAACCATATCGCTCATGCAAAATAGAAAACTAATAGCACCAAATAAAACAATTCACTTAAGAACAATTTGTCTCAACCATTAGCTCAAGATAGTACTTGAATATCTTTTCTCTTCGAGAAAGCATATAATAAATATCTCTGAAAAAAAGACAAGCAAAAAAATGCTGATTCTTGGCAGACCAATCAGCAGCAAACACCACTATGATTTTTAAAGCCCTTGCTTATTAGATATAAACACTGTTGCTATTTTAATCTATCAACAATCTAAATATACATTGTCACACTTTCCCGTCTGTTGCTCTTTGATGGAAATAAACAATTTTTGTTATTTGGTGCCCTCTGGTGTTCAAAATAATATATATTTTTAAAAGTATAACTACATGTTCCCAAAGTATAAATGTTAAGATTAGCAAAGAAAATTTGGTGTTACAGAAAATAATCATAGAGTCAATTAATTTTCTTTTATAAAATGTATCATATTATCATGCACTTAAAACTAGAAAAAAAATGGATGAGAAATGGAGCAAGCATTTCTAAAGCCCACACAATCCTGACTTTCTAGGAATCTTTCTTTTTATGGGGAAAAACAAATAAATTGGAACAAGAAAAAAGGTGATGGTGGAAAGGACAAGAGGAGGGGAAGTATGGGGAGTGAATTCAGTACCAAGTGAAGTTTGAGGGACAGGGATGATGAATCAAAAGAGTAAAGCCTCAGGCCACAGGTTTCTCCAGGATGAGAAAAGTTAGGAAATACATTGTTGGTGAAATTCTGAATGGATCCAATCATTCTGGAGAGCAATTTGGAACTATGCCTGTAATATTCTCTAAAATGTAATATTCTCTGTTGAGGTTTTCTTGGGGTCTCTGGGAGCAGCCTTCCTTTCAGTTCAGTAATCACCACAAGTGCAGCCAGGGATTAAAGTCCAAATCCTTTGTCTCCTTCAAAGTCTAATCTCCTTCACTTGGGGCTCAGCTAGTTTTCTGGGGGCCTTTTGGAGTCTTGGTTTCAGTGAAGAAGTGAAGGCGGAGAGCCTGCCACAAAGGTGGTGTGAGATGGGAAGAATCTGTCTGAGTTCAAATGTTTAAGCTCCAGTCTTCAGCCTCCAGCCTTCTGTCTACTAATCTCTCAATCGCCCTGGCTGAGGCTTCTGGCTTATAAACTCCACCCTGAATACAAACCAATTATTATATCACTAGGAAACCATTATTTGTTGTAGGATTAAATCAATGCTAAACTAGATTTAACTACTGTCTCCTCAATTCCACTTAGTCCCTTGTTCCAAGTTCTGGCTCATAACATCTCCATGTAGGATGAAATCAATCATACTGAACCATGCTAAATTAGATAATTATTGTCTCTATCAATTCCACTGAGTGCCTTGTAAGAATCCTTTGTTTCAAGTTCAGAGTTCTGGCCCATAACAATGCCCAAAGGGTTATCAAACTGCATACCCTTTGATCCAGCAGTATTTCTATTGGAGTTATAATTCAAAGAGATCTTAAAGGAGGGAAAGAGACTCACATGTGCAAGAATGTTTGTGGCAGCCCTGTTTGTAGTGGCAAGAAACTGGAAACTGAGTGGTTGCCCATCAATTGGAGAATGGCTGAATAAATTGTGGTATATGAATGTAATGGAATATTATTGTGCTGTAAGAAATAACCAGCAGGATGATTTCAGAGAGACATGGAGAGACTTACATGAACTGATGCCGAGTGAAATGAGCAGAACCAGGAGATCATTATACACGGCAACAAGAAAACAATACGACAATCAATTCTGATGGACATGGCTCTTCTCAACAATGAGATGATTCAGGCCAGTTCTAATGATCTTGTGATGAAGAGAACCATTTGCACCCTAGAGAGAACTGTGGGAACTGAGTGTGGATCACAACATAGCATTTTCACTTTTTGTTGTTGTTTGCTAACATTTTATTTTTTTTCTCATTTTTTTCCTTTTTAATCTGATTTTTCTTGTGCAGCAAGATAACTGAATAAAAATGTATGCCTATATAGGATTTAACATATATTTTTACCATGTTAACATATATTGGATTACTTACCATCCAGGGGAGGAGGTGAGGGAATGCAGGGAAATTGGAACATAAGGTTTTGCAAGGGTCAACGTTGAAAAAATTATTCTTGTATATTTTTTGAAAATTCAAAAACTTCAATAAAAAAAGAAAAGAATATAGTTAGGAGAAGTGATAGTCAAAGAAATTAAGTAACTCGGGGAAATTAGGTCCTTTGATGCACAATCCCTTCTACTTCCTATCTCTTAAGTAGACACAATAATTTATTTAGCAAAGTTTATTTATAATGGAATTTTCATAGTTTGGAGATCTACTCTGATAAACAAATAAAAACAATTTTTTATTAGGCACAATCTGGTAAAACAAAGGGTCAAATTAAAACAATAAAGAAACAACTTCTGCCCTACCTATCTTTTGACTTCTGCAAGGCAGGATTGAGGTACATTGTGTCAATATTTGACGCAAAATTGTGTCAATATTTGAAATCCAAGTAAGCAGAATCTAGATTCTGGGGTTTAGGGGTGAAAGATTAAAAATCTTTTAAGAGTGATATTAGGCAAGACTGGGATGTGGCAGATGATTTGGCTTTAATGAAATCTGAAACTGAAGAGAACAGAAATTAATAATGGCTGACACTTTAAAAGTTACAAAGAGTAGCATATTTATTCATTTGATTCTTATAACAGTCATAAGAAATTGATAATACATCAATTGTAACTGAAAGTTCTAAAGAAGCTCAAAAGGGATATAGAAGATAGGAATGAGTGGAGATAAAATCAAGTCAATAGCTACTGTGTAAGGCGGAAGATGATGATGGAAATCGAAGAGAAGTCAAAATAAAGAGAAAAAAGGTAAAGAAACACAGTCCCATTGACTCATATGCCTGTACAACACGACAGGGTCTATGCTATTCCTGTGCTATCTCAGTCCACTATTAAAAGAGCTAGTCTGGAAGATGGCGGAGAGGAGGCACACAACTGTGTAACCTCCGCATTTTTCTCTCACTATCCATTTCATTTCATGCTTCTGAATTAATGCTCGACTGAAAAAAAACATACAATTAGTTACCAAGAGAAACCATCCTTGAGACTCGTCAAGAAAGGTCTGTTTTTGCGAGAGGGCGGGGATGGTTATTATATCGGAAGCAGGCTGCAGGCAGATAGCGGCAACGAGAGCACGAAAGGCGTCTCAGAGCCGAGCAGAGCAGAGAGGGGGTGGGGCGTGATCGCAGCAGTCTCTGCGGGGAGAGCTTTGCTACAGGATTAGATACTTTGCTCCGGCAGCAAGTCAGCAGCCCAGCAGAGAAGCTAAAAACACCGAGGGTGAAGAATACAACCCCAAACAGCTGGAGTCTCTCGGGACTTGGCCACCCCTCCCCCACAGTGTCTCAGCATGCTCTCGGATCTCAGAGCGCAGGCGCAGCACAGTAGGGCCAGTGCCTCACGGCTACCCTGCCCCTCCCCCAAAGAAAGCAGCCTCCATTCAAGGGTTTTTTTCTTCTGTTTCTTCGCTAGTTTGTCTTTGATTATTAGACAGAATGAGCAAGAAACTGAAAAAGACTTTAACCCTTGACAGCTTCTATACAGATAGAGAGCAGACTCTAAATCTTGAGGAGACTAAAATCAAACAGTCCCCAGGTGAATCCCCAAAGGAGGAGATCATCTGTTCCTCAGCACAGATGAATCTCATGGAGGAAATTAAAAAGGCTCTCACAAGGGAGCTAGAAGAAAAATGGGAAAAGGAGAGGGAGGCTTGGCAAAAGAGCCTGGAGAAGTCAGTTAAAGAGAGAGTGGATAAAGAAATCAAATCCTTGAAAAATAGGATTGGTGAACTAGAAAACAAAATTGGTGAAATGGAAAAAAATTCCACAGAACAAAATAACTCAATTGGACAATTAGAAAAAGATCTTAAAAAAGTGAGTTAAGAAAATACTTCACTGAAAATTAGGGTCGAACAAATGGAATTGAATGACTCAAGGAGACAAGAAGAATCAGTCAAGCAAATCCAAAAAAATCAAACAATGGAAAAGAATGTGAAATACCTTCTGGGGAAGACAACAGACCTGGAAAACAGATCCAGGAGAGACAACATGAGAATCATTGGACTCCCAGAAAAGTATGATGAAAAAAAGAGCCTGGACACTATTTTCCAGGAAATTATCAAAGAGAACTGCCCAGAAGTCATAGAAACAGAGGGTAAAATAGACATTGAAAGAATTCATCAATCCCCTACTGAAAGGGATCCTAAAATCAAAACACCAAGAAATATAGTGGCCAAATGCCAAAACCATCAGACAAAGGAAAAAATACTGCAAGCAGCTAGAAAACCCAATTCAAGTATCGAGGAGCCACAATAAGGATCACCTAGGATCTGGCAGCATCCACATTAAAGGATGGAAGGGCCTGGAATATGATATTCCGAAAGGCTAAAGAACTTGGGATGCAACCAAAAATAACTTACCCAGCGAGAATGAGCATCTTTTTCCAGGGAAGAAGATGGACATTCAACGAAGTAAGTGAATTTCAACTATTTTTGATGAAAAAGCCAGAACT